>NC_034409.1:53614951-53761794 GCF_002078875.1 Numida meleagris | reverse complement strand
GAAAAGAAAAAAGGAAGGGAAAGAGAAAGGAAAGAATACCCCACCAAAAAACATGATGCATACAAAAAAAAAAAAATTAGAGCTTTCCCAAATATCAGCAGTGCAATACAACTCTAACATAGTCACTGGTGGAAATTTTCCAAAGCATGTGACACTACAGCACAAGTTCCACCTAAAGCCAGTAGGCATTTTGCATCCTGGTGCCATGGGCCCTTCTGAACGTGATGTATGTGCTGTGAATGACACCATCAGAGCTGTGCAGCCTCTTTGGGAAGGCTGCAGGAAGCGGCAGCTGGTAGAGGTGGCAGAGCAGGGGACTGGAGATGACACACTGTCAGGACAAGTATGTTACTCAGGGTGTCAGATCCCTGCTGTGTGTTAGGCTGTTGCTCATCAGAATTTTACTTACTTCACAAACTCTTTATCATCTCACAACAGCAGCAGCAATTTCCTTTGGAAATGATTCCTCTAAAGACATTCACAGGAAAGCAGTGTCTTATCCATCCTGTTTATCTGTTCAGAGAGATCCTCAGAGATGCCAGGCAATTTCTTTGTCAGAAATGGATCACTTTAAACAGTCCAACATGCTTCATTAAACCACCAATGCACACAAACACAGATCAACTCTGTTGTCCTGTTGCTGCATTCTTGCCACCTTCTTGGGTGGCTACTGATCTGGAAAAATCTAGGCTTCACAAATCTTACTTATTTTTTCAGTCTGCATCTATCAGTGCTTTCTGCATAACAGTTTCACCATAGAGGATGTGCCTTGTCTGAACCTGCCTGAAGATAATACAGATGTACACATCGCACAGAGTGCAAATGAAACTGTTTCCCAAGGTCTACACCCAGCTCAGAAAAAAGTTGCCTTTTATCCTCTTTTCCCTGTTATTTCATAATGTCAGGCAAGAAAAGGAAGAAGTAAAATAAAAGATTTTAAAATAGCAACATGTCATTGTAAGATTGTCAGACATTTAAGTGGATTGCTAAGGAAGATGACCAAAACCATGAATAATAGTAAAAAATTTTCTAGAGAAAAATAAACCTGAATATTTAGATAATGCTCTACAGTTTTAATGCTTTCAAGAACTAAGATGATGATTTGCTACTTACTGGAAACAATATATTACTTCCTCATTTCATTCTCAGTGTGGGAATCTGGTTGGCAACTAACTGCCCTGGTGTTGCAGTGGCAATATCCCCTCATCAATGCACTTAGGAGGTCCGTTGTGCCCTGACTCCATTCAATATCAAGACTTGCTTATCAGCAAAGCCAGATCCACCTGGAGGGTATAGGCCAGATGGGGTAAAGAAATCCAATGCTAATCCTTGAATGCTACCAAACCATCTCCATCTGAAAGCCAGTTGAGCTGGCACGTTGCCTCCCTCCATTTCTCATTTCCCTGGAGTATCATAGACATTCCTGAGCAACAGTGACACTCCAACAAACCTAGTGCTTACACGCATGCCAAAGGGGCTTGTCATGACTGTATTAAAGAAAAGCAGTAGACAGCAGTACAAACTGAAGAATTGATAGGTCTGTATATTAAGTGGACAGAACTGTAAGGAGGAAGCAAGCATGACTCTGTTGTCCATCTTTTTCCTTTCCAGTCATGATGTGACTGCAGCTCACGTTGTGTATTTGTGTCCAAGTTTCCCGCAGTAACCATACAAGTCCTGATTTCATGGTGAGAAGAGTGAAAGCGGCATCAGACATGCCATTAATAGAGCAGGGATTTCCTTCAGCTGAGAGACGCACTGCTTTGAAGAGTGCTGATCTGAATGAAATCAAGAAGCTGGATGTATTTAATATGTAGGGCCTGCCAATATGCATTAGAGTTCGTCTAGATAGAAGGTGCCTAAGGGACTGACAGCTCATGGGTTCTCAGAGGAAACTGAAGCAATCTTCCCAGAGCTAATGGGGCTCCGGTCTTGGTTATGATCACTCACGCTTCCTCATTCCTACATCATTTTCTTCCCAGGGCATTTCAGTTCTGCCCCAGTACATTGGTTATTCAAAATGCAGGTAAACAAAGTATTTAGCTCCTACAGAGCTAACTGGATGTCTTGGGAAGAAAGAGCTTCAGACTGTGAAAAGGAAGAAACAGTTCACTTCAAGATAATATGCAATGTAGATCATTTTTTATTAATTTATGGTAGTAAAAAAAATTTTATATCTGAAGCAATTTTATTAGTTTTGACAGGTTTAGAAGACAGAAATGGATAGCATATTTTCAAGTAACTTATCTTCAGATACCACCCTGCAGTTCTAGTATCAATGTTTCTAACTTGTTTTAATATGCCAGAAAAATCCATTATTTTTTATTCTGCTCTAAAGAAATGCTTTTTTTTCCCCAAAATATTTTACGCTTTGGAAGGTCAAAGTCTCTTCCTTCAAACATCTGAAGTCTTCTAAATCGTCACTACTACCTGTATAGTCCTAAGTTTTGCTGCTAATTGCATTCACCCTTTTTCTCCCTCCTGCATCATTCCAGACATCACCATACCACAGATTTCCATATTCCCCCCACATGGATGGGAACCCTTTCTGATACTTGAGATGCACCTGACTTGATGATATGAGTAACAAGATACCTGGAGAAAAAAGCCTACAAATTGCCTTTGTGTGGCAAGATGCTCATTTGCTTTCCAAGCACAGTTGCCCATCTCATGTAGCAGTGCTTAATATAAGAAGAATAAGCTGGGAATTTGCTGATTTGTTTTAAGGATGGGAGGGAAAGGCAATGTTTTACTGCCCTCTGGGGAAGACTTCTGGCACAACTGTAAGATAGCTTCATGCCAAATCCACCCATGAGGTGCAGAAATGGTAGGAAATTGGCTGCCTAGACTATCCCCCCAAAGAGGCAGAGAAAGCAAGGATTGGCAGAGCTTCTGGAGTGCTGTGGGAGACCAGCTGGCTGTGTCTGACTCAGGCTCTGTAATAACCAACCCAAACTGTGCTGAGTGCTTCCAGGAGATGTTTTCTTCACTTTTTCATGTGACTACGACTGATCACATGGGGACACGTGAAAAGCTGTGTGGGTTTGTGTTAGTACATCCTTTTTACCTCATACTCACAAGCTTCACACCCCAGCGATGGTGACAACCCCCTTGCTCAGACCTGGATTGATAACTCCAATCTTTGCACACCAGCCAGCTGCTGCTTTCTAGCTCACAAACATCCACGAGATCCTGCGCTATCCTGGTGCAGGTTGGAGTTGCAAGACAGATATATTCGTGGTGCCAGAGGGAGCCTGTTTGGGACAGTCAAGGGCAGGTGGTCCTAGTTTGTGGTAAAGAATCTGGTCGGTTTTTGAACGCCATTTACAAAGTTAGGCATGTTGTATTCACAAAGAGTTGTATACTCAGGTGTAGTGCAATAATTAGAAAACAGCTTTAAAAACCTAATTTTAAGTGATTTTACTCACTATCCTGTATCAAGCATTCTTCTCCCATGATTCCTGTTTGATTACCCATCCAGTATTTTGCATTCAAGCTGAGCAGTATAGAAGCCCTTCATTATTGGCTCCAAACTCTGAGAGCCATGTTCAGATAAAAAGCACTAAAAAATATAAGGCATTAGTGTGGGAACTGGAATAGATTCTGCACCCACAAAAAGTCCTGAGAGAGTATGCGAGTGGGCTGGGCACAGAAGTGGAAATAAAGCACAGCATGATTTTAATAGCACTGTCTGCCATCAGCTTGGGGAAAGGTCACTTGACATCACTGCCTTGATTTCCTCATTTAGGAATTTTTGAAGTGCAGAGACACTGTATGGCTCAGCTCGCATGCCCACCTGCTGCACCAACAAACCAAGCATGAGCAGCTTCCACCAGCTAAGAGCTCTGATTCCCCTGCTGATCAGTTAGCTGAATTACAGAACGTATAAGGTGAACAAAACTGGCCAGTCTTATTTAAGAATCCAACCATCAGAGCTTTCAAGGGCAGGGAGAACTGCAGTGAAAACATCTGCAAGCTCTGACAGAAGTTATCTGAGAGCCATGCTGCAAACTCACTTTCTGCAGTAGTGTCGTCCTGACTATCAAATTGGTAGATGGTCCAGTAACACAGCTATTTACTTCTGACCGTAGGATGATGAGGCACTGGAATCAGAGGTGGTGGGTGTCCTGACCCTGGAGACATCCAAGGTCAGGCTGGAGGGGCTCTGAGCACCCTGATATAGCTGTAGGTGTCCCTGTTCATTGCAGGGGAGTTGGGCTAGATGGCCTTTAATGGTCCCTTCCAACTCAAATGATTCTATGTATTTGATAAGAACTGAGCAATGCAGTTACGTGCGATTGTAGCTTACTGATGAAAGCTGTTTTTTACTGTGGATGTGTATTTGCAGAAAAAAAGATGTGTCCAAAAGTATACTCTAAGATCAACTGAAGAGTCCAAAACAAACTCTGTAAACCCCCGAGCAATAGCTAGAGAGCTGTTCTGCTCCGCTGGGTTCATTCTCAGCTCTCCCCAGGAGTGCGTGAACCTAGGTTCACCATGCTAGCTGCTTCAAAAGCTTGCCTTTTGCAACTGGCCACCCTGCAACAGCTGCACTGCTTTGTCACCCCTACACCATCACAGAACAGGCTAAAGAGACAAAGAACCAAACAAACCCTGGGACATAACCTCTTAGCATCAAGCATTCAGTAGCTGGCACATATGGCAGTAGCTGGCATGAATGGCAGGGTGCTAGCTGCAGCAAGCTGGGGAAGTACGCTTCTTCCCTGCAGCTTTGCACAGAGCTGCACACTCCTGGAGCCCGACTTCGGCCAGCTAGGACAATCAGCCAAAATCTGCTCGTGCTTACACATGCATATACAGCATTTTCCATAGATGTAGTGTAGACCTCATCTTCCTACGCACAACAGTATAGCAGTCAGCACGTTAAAGCATGCAAAACATCTCTCTATTTCAAGACTGCACACAGAAGGATAACCAATATTATAGCTTTTGCAGAAAAAAGCACTGGTCCCTCTGCTTTTTGCCATGGAATTACTTTCTGACTTTCAGCAAATCACTAATATGCTTTGTGAATTAGTATTCCTGATTGTGTAATGACATTCCTTGTTAAAAAGAAAATAAAGTGTGGAAATGTTAAAATGGTTTAGATTTGAGAGAAACTGAGTTGCACAATGATATAACTACAGGTTACAGAGGTGTTCTATAATACACAAAGCAAGTATGGCAGCTGTTTTAAATTCACTCTACTTGAAAACTGATAACTTTATTACTTTTTACCATGGAAGAATATCATATAGAGTTCTCAGCTCAGAGGAGAGCTGCTAAGGTCAAGGGAGCTCAGTTTCAGAGCCAATCAGTGCAAAAACTTTGCATACTCTGAAAAGGTGAATTGTGTAAGAAGGTGGCCTATGAGTGACCTTTTATAAATAAGGCAGGTTAGACACAAGGTTCTCTGTCCCCTTTCATCTCTGCTCCAACACAAACACATTATCCAAACATGATGCAGTGAGCGCTGGGGTTATGTGAATCTGGTACCATCACTAAACTCCATGAAAATGAAAATCACCCTTACAAGTTGGTGATAGACCCTGCACAACCTCATGCTTTTCCTTAAGAGCTGCAGGAAGAACTCTGGTTAAACCAATTGGTAACAGCTTTAATTTGCACCGGAGGAGGTTCAGGTTGGATATTAGGAACAACTTCTTCTCTGAAAGACTGGTGAGGCACTGGCACAGGCCGCCCAGGGAGGTGGTGGGGTCACTGTCCCTGGAGGTGTTCCAGAACCGTGTGGATGTAGCACTGAGGGACACGGTCAGTGGGCATGGTGGGGGTGGGCTGATGGTTGGACTGGAAGATTTTAGAGGTCTTTTCCAATCTTAATGATTCTATGACTCTGATTCGATGATTCATTTTACATGAGAATCCACATGTGAAGCCAGAGCAAGAGAGGGCCATGTGAGCATTAATAATAATGTATATTGCATGATACCAAATACATAAAAACCCTTCACTATTATCAGCTTAATCACATACTTTTTTTTCACTTCAGCTCCCCATCATTAGTAACTCATTCCTGAAAGAGGATAATTGCTCTGGATCTCTTCAATTACAATCAAAGCACTGTAGAGTACTTGTAAAAAATCATTGAGATTTGAAGACGAAGATCATTCAGCTTGGCCTCCCACTTAGCACAGTGTGTGCAGTTTCTCCCAGCAATCCCTGCCATGAGTTTATAACTTCTGATTCATAAACCAACTCCATCTCTAGTTTGTAACCATTCATCAGTTTGGTCCAAATGAGTTCTTAGCCTAAACCACCTCTACTGCAGGAAAAGCAAAGCAACATCTCCCTAAAAGCTCAAGAGAAGACGACGGCATTTTGTCTGTCTGTGATGCTCCCCAAATTTCAGCAGGCAGTGTGTAATCTGATGGTAAACTAATGCAAAGACATTGCCTGAGCACCTCAGAAAAGCTCAGTTGTTCATACTGTAAAGCAGCAGCTGTGTCCTGGGCAGAGAAATCTTGAGTAGCAGCTGATGTCTGCGCATCATCTGCAAGGCCAGTCAGTGCCTGGCAGTGATCCCTACCTGAGTTGCTTCCTCAGCTTAGCTACTCTGAAGGGTGAACAAGGAACACTGCCAAGCATTGCAGGAGATGGCAGTGGGCTTATCAGCCGTGGCCCCACCTTCCCTCTGCCATTTCATAGAACCATAGAAACTTTTACATTGGAAAAGAGGACTAAGATCATCTAGTCCAACCATCAACTCAACCCCACCATGCCCCGAAGTGCCACATCCACATGTTTCTTGAATACCTCTAGTGGCGGTGACTCCACCGCTTCTCTGGGATTTTCATCACGGAACCTCATGTACAGCTCAACCCCTGGTGTTGTTGCTGTCCATGGCCCACCAAGATTTTTTGGTTAGCAAGAGGCAGTAAGTCTGCAGATTTCAGTCAAACTGTTGGCCTTCATTCACACCTCAGTGCAACCACAGCACCAGCCTGATGCTCTTCACTACTAATGAAGCCGCAGCAGAAACCTTCTGGCTAGGGAAAAGGTGATAGGAAACATAGTTAGTAACTCAGTATTCCCACCTAGTAAGTATAATGACTGCTTACTGCCAAGAGGAAGTGCAGAACTTGATGTTAGCTAAAATGGGCATCTGGCTGTATTTTGTGCTTCACTTGTGCTCTTTACAGGTTCACAGACCTTCCTGCTGACAACTCTTCCACCTTCCCCCCACCTGCTAGCAATGACCATTCCATGAAATGGGCACATGCTATATTCTTCAAAAAAAGCAAAGATTTTCTTACCCACCCATTGCCCTCAATGCTCTTTCACTAAGAACGAAAATGTATGCTCAGAAAGTTAGACAACTACAGAGAACTCCTAGAGCCTTTTCACTCTTCGGCACTCACTGTACTCTGAGAAAGTATACTGGTCTTACAGCATCATAACCAAGTATTCTATTAGTCCAAGGTGTAGGCAGTTCTGGAGAAGGTTGCAGTTATAGACGTCTCGCTACAGATTAAACCCTGGTGATGTCCTCCCTATTTTCAATCCAGAAGACAACTACCTTGGGGTTCTCAGGGATCACAACAGTCAGAAGGAGAGAAAGGCAAGGGGTCAGAGGCAGAGCTGAAGGTGTTTTTTCTTACAAATGGAAGAACGGAGGATTTCTCAGCTGAAATTGTACGGGAAGAATATGGAGCTGGGCTAAGAACGTCATGGTTGAAAATTTCTGTACTATCCATAGTAGACTGAAAACAAGATGTCTCATTTTAAGGAAATATTCAAAATATTTTTTGCTCCAAAACAGCACAAGAAATATTTCAAATTTTCTTATAACACGTAAGCAGAGCATCAAATGTTAATTCATTTCTAGGCTTTGTTTTCCAAACAAATTTTCAAATATGGCATGACTACAGCCTGTCTTCAGAGCTGATGGGCTGTGGTTTTTCAGTGGAGAGATGCTCTGGAAACACTCTGGATCCTTACAGTGGCACTGAGGGAGCACTGCGAGGTTTGGATATCACAAGTTACAGCATGTTACCATAATTATTTATTCCAGGCTACCAAAAATGACTGCAAACTTTTTCTATCTGATAGATGAAATGCTACAGCAATGCAGAAGCTTGTGTCTTATATCTTCCTCTGATTACTGCTTTGTTTTTCCTGGAATATTTACTAAACTCAAACATTTTATGCAAGTTAGCAGAACAGAGAGTACAAGCAAACTTGCAATGCTACTTACTTAACCAAAAAATATCTCAGCAAGCAGTTGATCCATTCTTTCCCTTCCAACTCAAGCAAAATTCCCATCAGCTTGAACAGGATTGTCAATGAAGTCATTAAAAGTTTTAGGCTCAGTGGAGGGCAGATGATCTTGTATGGCTGGCATCACTTTTTCAGAAGGTGCATCTGGTGACTTCAGAAGATGTGTGAACATCAAGGGTAACCAAAAGCACCATCCTGCTCATTCTGTGAGTTGCTCCCATTGAGGGGACAATAGTGATACCATCTGACCGCAGGGCTCAGCTCAAAAAGTGCCACTTCCTTTCAAGGCAGAGGTATGACATGTAAAGACAGAGGTCTATGACCTGTGACCAACAGATGGAGAAATCAAACGATCTTCCTGGGAAAATCTCCCTGCGCATTAATAGGGGCTGTCAGCTCAAGGTCTTGATAGGCACCGCCCCTCCTATGCTTCATGTTTCTGTGGAGCTGGAGCATTGAATGCTCTCAAGGAAAGAAACTCTCATACATGAAACTATCCCAAAGGGATCACCAGGGAAAACCCTGGCTGAGAGGCTCTGTTGTATTATTAAGGTTGCCAAGAGTAAGACAGGATAACCACCATGCTAATTCCTGACAGCCTCTTTCAGTTTTATTATAAAACAGCATACCCCACCTCGCCTACTCCTCTCTCTGCTGTTAAAAGAAGCTTCATGAGGCTGCTGAAGGAAGAAAGCCTGCCTGCAAGATTAACTAAATACACAATGGCCTATTTTGGATGGAAGCATCAAGCTAAATATGGCAGCCTTCAGCTGCTGGAGGGAGTGCAACATTTCATCCAACACTTCTCTCCAAAGTGCTCTATTGCTTTAGCAAACAGACAGGAAATACAGACACTGCGTCTCATCTTTAAGCATCAAAAACAAATATTTCAGGGCTAAGAAAGAATAAATGCTTCCTAAACCATCAGTCTTTGGTTTTCTGAGGCTCACTTCAGAAAGCAGCCGGGTGCTGGGTGCATTTCCCTGCCCATGTGCGGTGTGCACTCAGTCCCTAGGTGCTGCACTGGCACAGGCTGCCCAGGGAGGTGGTGCAGTCACCATCCCTGGAGGTGTTCCAGAATCATGTGGATGTGACACTGAGGGATGTGGTCAGTGGGTATGGTGGGGATGTGCTGGTGGTTGGACTAGGTGATCTCAGTAGTCCTTTCCAACCATAATGATTCTGTGATTCTATGATTGGCACAGCACATCAGTAGTGTGTGTAGTTTGTCACCTCCAGGCCCATGTGATCACTCTTTTTCCCAGATTCCCATATTTTTTCCCCACTTTTCTACAGCTGTGGCTAAACCCAGCTGTGCTCTGCTGCTAAGCTGAGTGAGAAAGCTCTGCTTTCTCGGCTTCTTTCTCCAAGGAGTCTCTGTTTTTTAGCATCTTGCCCTCGTGTTTACCAGTTAGCTCTGCAATGTCAAGCAAAAGTGTTTCAGAGCCAAGAAAATCTTTGACATTTTCCTATAGGTTCTACAGGGCTGCTCAACCTTCCTGTAAGCCCAACAAGAAACAGATGAAAGCTGGGGAGGAGATAGCAGTGCAGTGGATGGGTTTACTGTGATGTACAACCACACAGGTCAAAGATATCCTATATTAAAAATAATACATTGTGCCAAAAAAAAAGTACCACTATATTTTAAATGGCAACTTTTTAAGGTTTGATTCAACTTGGAGCTGAATGGTCTGCAGTGTTTGGTTTTGCTTTTCTAATTGTGCTCTGTAAATATTCTTGTATTTGCTTATGAAGTTAATTTAGGGCTGGTGAGAGGCTTCCAGTCCTTCCTTTTTAAAAGTATTTTGTGTTGGCTACACAAGAAGCATCGTGTAAGCAGCTCTGGTTGTTCTCTTGTGCAAGGCTTGGGTGTCCCAGGTCCCAGCGAAGTGTGACTTTCTTCATTCACTTGGGTGGGAATGATGTGTTAGTGAAATCCTTATTCTGCTCTGAATAATGTGGATTTAGCTGTCGCCTCTACAAAAAAGAGAATCCTAGAATCCTTTCTTATGCAGCCTAGTGTCTTTAAAGGACTAGAATTTACAAATTAAAATATATTCCCTTCTACATTTGTGCCATTGCCAATTGAAATAAAATTGTAAATGAAAATTTAAGGCCTGACTTAACACTCTTACACTTGAGGGTGTTGAACAGACAACTATTTTGAACAATGAAGACCTTGTGCAAGACATAGGTTTACATACTTTGGAAAGAATTATTATGTGCTCTCACTTGTGTGCGGGATGAAATAAGTAAATTAGTGTTTCTCTAAGCTTCCCAGCTGAGGTGGAGAGCGAAGAAATGCTTGCTCTGGTTCTGGCTGAGAGCAGGAAATAAATCAGCCCAAAGCTGAAATGTTTTGTGAAAATGAAGTTTTCTCTGAAAAAACGACACCTTTTCCCCCCTGCTTTCTACAGATTTTCCCCCATCTCTCCCAGCCCTTCATTGCTTCTCCTCCCTTTTACATGAACTCAGACTTCTGCATCTGGCCCATAGAAAGACAACACCACTGTCACGGTTCCTCAGGATGAATTATCGAACAATACAACAGCTGTCTGTCTTGTTCATATTTCAGCCTGACAGTGTATAGCAAATTGAATTTCCCTTTAAAAATGACTGCTGCTCTTGCAGAAGTGATTTGGACACAATACTCACAGCTTCAGTAAGCCTGATAAAGGGGTCTTTCCCACCCTGTGCTTTGTTTCCTTGCGTGATAGCCCACCACAAGTGCACAGACCACCATGGAATGCAAGCGATCCTTCCTTCCTCTTTGGGTGATTATAGTGGCAATGCGGAATTCAGTCCTTCGCAACAGAGTGCTGTCACCCAAACAAAAGATCATTTCCATCCCGAAGCCCGCATCACAGACTGTTTCTACTGCTTCACTAGAACTAAGACCATCTCATTATTTATGAGCAGAGTCTCAATTGCAGGCGCATGCCCTGGGCCACCTGTCCTGTGGCCACTGTAGCCTGCTAATGCCAGCCAAGTCACACTGCAGCCTTGCTCTGGTGTTTTATCTGTGCTGCCACCACAGGCTTATTTATCGTTATGCAGACAACAGATGAGTCTGGAGCCTGACCGCCATTAATACATTGTTATATCTGCATAATCACTTAATTTTCCTTGATAAACCTATTATATATGAGTCTACTCTGTCTAACTGGCAACAACTCCTAATCAGAATTCTGCTGTTTGTCAGTGCTTCAGAAAAATTCCTTGACATTTTCTAATATTTCAATGAGATAGGAGGATATCACAACAAACCCTGAAGGATGGGAAGAAGTGAAAAATTATCCAGAATGGAGAGACAGCATAGCTTACTCATTGCTTTGAGAGAAAGGAAACCATTTTATCCCATAGATAACATGCTTATCCAGAAACTGTAAGGTTTCCATTTGATCTTACCAAGCCTGTTTGAAAACTTAGGATGCAGAGCTTTGTAAACCTCTGGGGACCAAAGCCAGCTGAAAACACAGAGGAAGGAGTGGGGAACAGAAATGCTGGAGTGAATGAGGGGGAGAGAGATAGGAAGCAGAGCTGTGGTGTTGCTTGAAAGAAGCTCTGAAAATACAGTGGCTCTGAAAATACCCAGAGTGTTTTCTTAGATACTGGCAGTTGACAATTTCACCTACTGATTGATAGATTATCAGATCAAGTCACTGCACCTTTATCAGCTAACAGCTGTATCTGGGTCAAGGGAGCTCTTTGTGTTGTCCTCCTGGGAATTCTGTGCTTATTTGCTTAGCTGCTAATGTGGCAAGAGAGAGATATTTAGCCTAAAAAGTTATAAAACAAAAAAAATATCCTGGAGAGTTTAGCGCAAAACCCAACATTCTGGAGAATTTCCAAACTGATTAGAAAGCAATCCCACACCCCTATAGACAGAGCAGCATCCTTTAAGGGGAGAAAGCCACAGTACAGAATGATAACCGCCGTGCACTGAGATCCAAACTTGTTGGGTCATACATGTACACATATATACACATGTATACAAGTGTATGCCAGATTGTGCAGTTTAAATGACACAAATACAAGGAGTTCTTGGATGGTGGAATGAGATTTGCAAGGTGGAAAAAGCCCTAATTAAGAGCTAAAATTAAAGCAACAAACCTTCTTAAGAAGGAGCTCTGAAAACTAAGCGCACAGTGTTTTAGGTAGAATTTGCAGTACTGCTTGCCCCATAAGAGCAATTCCTTATACGTCACACCAAAACTAAACAGAAAATAAATCACGAAGAGAAAGAAGGGAGAGCAAAGAAAAACGATGCCCTCTCCAGGGGAGGAAGGATGATCCGGAGGATATTGTGGCTGGCTTCTTGTAATTAGCATTAGCCTCAACGCAGAGCAAAGTTTGGCATCCCATCACACCCCTCATTACTAGAGTACAAAACCTTGTGACCTCCACCCAGGAAAATGATATCATTGAATGAATTAATCATCTGGGCAATTAATGGCAAAAGCAACCTCAGGTTTCCAGCACTGTGTCTGGCACTGGAGAGCTGGCAATGACGTCAGCTTCCCTGGGAATACACTGGCGTTCTGCCCGTTCCTGAGCCTCACTGTTGACTCTGAGGGCAGCGGCAAACAATGCACTCACCCAACCGGCACTGAGTGCTACATGCTGGCTGCCTCCGCTGCAGTGTCAGAGGGATGCTGCTGGGTGAACCCTGTGTGCATCTCCTGAGGAAGGTGCTGTTACCCCAAAACAGGCAGGTGCACAGCTTCACAGAATCACAGGGGCTGGAAGGGTCCTCTGGAGATCACCAAGTCCAACCCCCTGCTAAAGCAGGTTCCCTACAGTAGGTTGCACACCTCTCAAGTGTGCTTTCCAGGCACACTGAGTACATGCCTCCTTTTATAGGAGAACCCTCTGCTCTGCACCTGGAGGCCCCACAGCCTTTTGGAGCAAGAGAATAGGTGTGCTACTATTGCTCCTTTTCTGGGGCAGAGGAAAGGGAAGAGAAGAGGACTTTGCCAGAGCATTTATTTCCAGATGGCCAGACGTGTTTTTCTTCCTTTCTCAGCTCACACTGTTGCTGCCTGTGCTTTGCAAGTTGGAGGCAAACTCAAAGATGGCCATGTTTTTTGCTGACTTGAGGGAGCCAGAGGATGGGAAAGAGGCACAAGAAATCAAGAGAACAACGACAACAAAAAAGCTAGTTTTCAGTACGTATCCTATACTGGACATATTTTTCTGAAAGCTGTTTCTGGTGAGAGGGAGAGCATGGCTCCATCCTACCAGAAGCTGCAGCACATTCCCTCATTTTCCATCAGCAAATACAAACATCATCAGTGAGGCAGAGCCTTTTTGTACCTGTGTGAAGTGACAGTACACATTTTCTATCTCCTTCGGTCTGGCTTGGGGTGTGCACACAAGCTGTGGGACAATGGGATCAGGTTGAACCCACCACTCCAGAAGCACAGCCCTGGGGCTTGTGAACAGGGACAAGGTGAGCAGGGAGATGCTCCCCAGTGGGAACAGCCACTGCGTCTGCATTTTCCCACCTTTGGGCCATGTGGGAAAACCCCAGAAGACAAAGGAGTTTTGCCAGGCAAAGCTAACCCCTGATGTAAGAGATTTGGTGTAACAGCAGCAGGAGAACTTATTCAAAGTTAGGTCTTCCCTGGAGTGAACAGGTTGGGTTAATCCAACAGGAGCCATTTTGTGCGCTGCTCCAATGGAGCTCTCTAACTTACTGCTCTATTTGGAGAAATCCTCTGGCTATTGTTTTCTGAGCATACTTCCCTCAGCATTCACCCTAATAGTTTATTTCCAGGCAAGATCAGACACCCACAGGTTCACAACATCTCTGAGTACTCTTGGCTTAACACGTCCCTTTGGAACCTGGCTTTAAAAGAAGGAGGTGATTAAGACATACACAAAGCAGCTAAACCTGTGACTGTCTTACCGCAGATTCCATCTCACTGGTGGCTGGGCTAAGATTCACCATCACCTGCTGTTAAAGATGTAAGCTGCAGGAATGGGACTGCTCTGAGCAACCTGATCTAGCTGTAGATGTCTCTGTTCATTGTGGGGGAGTTGGACTAGATGACCTTTGGGGATTCCTTTCAACTCAGGTAGTTCTGTGATTGTATGATTCTATGGCTGTAACATCATCATATATGGCTTAGTGGCACTTGTCACACTTGCAATCCAGCCTCCCCCACCTGCCCTTCCTGTTAAGCAGTCACTGGTTGTCAGAGCAATGGCAGTAAAACAAAAAGAAAAGCAGAGACTAATTTGCTGGATGTGCTCCTGTTCTTCCAGAGCATGTTAATTCATAGTCTCCAACCTAATCCTTGGAGATGCTCACCCTCTCTTTGCATGGTGAAAAGGGAGATGGCAAATCAGAGGAAGCAATTCAATAGGTTATCACTTGAGCAGCCAGCAGGCAGGACGTTTTGATCATCAGTTCTCCTAGCCAGGCAGATAGCCTGCTCTGATCATCCCAGCCTCACTTTCCAGGTGTAGCAAGCTCCGCTGCAGATAGGATTAATCCAATTCCCCACTCACTTGCACTCTCTCTCCATATTTGAGAATCTGATTACACAGATTGCTTGCCATTTATCTCCACCTGCCATGACTAATACTCCAGTCTGACCTCCTCTTCCCCATTTTCATATCTCGCTGCAGATTCGATACATGCACAGACCGATACACATGCGCTTGCTCTTTTTCCGATTGCAAACAGACCACTAAGAGCTTCTGCATTTCCATTTTCAATGAAACCAGAAAGCACTACTGCTTTTTTCCAGGCTGCCCATGAGGTAGTTTCTCTTTTTTCACTCTCTCATTGCATTTATAATGCACAGGCTTCATAGGCTGCTGCAGCATCCGTGCAAAACACAGGCATCTCTGTACAGACACGCATACCAAACACGCGACATTATAAAGCCCTGCAGCACATATAAAGACAAAGGCACACACTTCACACGCTGAGCAAGTGCTACCACACACATTCCTGTTCCCTCCAAACCCTCCAGGAAAGCACCGCCTGCAGAGTGCTTTGTTCTAAACAAAAACACCCCATTGGCACAGGGTCGGATTCTAGCAAGCCCTGCTCCCACTCGCCCCTTACCTTTCCCTGGGCTGCTAATCCGGGGGCCCTGGACCTGTTCGCTTTCCCTCCTGCACACAAACTGCCGGTCCCTCCTGCTTCACATTCACAGCACACTGGCAGGATTCACCGTCATCCCGTTCTGCTGGATCCTTATCGCCCTATTGGCCAAAGCCAGACAGAAAATTCAATTAGGCTCCTCCTTATAACTATATTATCACAGGAACAGGATGAATAATTTAGTCAAACAACAAGGGTGCGCAGGCTCTGGTGTCACAAGTTTCACCCCCACTGGCAGGCTTTTCTCTTATCAAAGAGAGGTGGGTAAAGAAACCAGAATCTGTCACCGCTGAAAAGGAGACCTCACATTACCCACTTGTGTTCCCCATTCTGTCTCTCTTGTCCTCCTCTCCCTAAAGCCACAGCACTCCCTTTTTTATTGTTGCTCAACCATCCCACAACACTGTTTTTCCCCTGTGAATGGTCATTACGATCTCACTGGATGCAGAGATCCCTGCCCAGGCAAAGCGCTACCGCACACAACATCAGACACTTCACATCTTTCCTGAACGCAAGGCATGAGAAAAGAAAAAAAATTGTTCTGCAAAAGGGAGTGATAAGACAAGCAGATCACAAGGAAATGGGAGAGACTGCATCGTTCCGTGATATCCTCTGTTCAGCATCTGCACTGTCATCCCATCAGCTCAGACACCCAAGGGATGCGAGGACGTGGTTCCTGAAAGGCTCATGTACACATCGCTCATGGGCTGTGATTTCACACTCCAGTGGTGGGAGCCTGCATCCTCGTGCCATAAAAAAACAACACACCAAAGCAGCAGTTTTCCCCCAGAACAAATGACTAAGCTGTTCTGTTTCTTTTTCTTTTTTTTTTTTCTCTTTTCCTTCTGAACGGAAATTTGTAGCATAGCAGAAACCAATAGCACATCTCTTTCCTGAGAAGTTGTTTTTCCCCAAATGAACACTGTCCTCTCCAAATGAAGATTTGTTTGAAGAGTTACAAAGTGCTGCAGCTTCCCCTGCAGTGACAGGGATACTACATTCTATGTTGAGCCTCAGAGCCCCTTATGCGTCTGAAGGGTTTGTTGTGGGACCAACACTGGCAGCCGAGGAGCAAAGTGGGACTACCCCACCCAGACCAAGCAGACAGCAGGTGTTTTTAATCACCATTCACAGCAATGTTCAAAGTTACTGCTAATACATCTCCACACGCACGGTGCTTGCAAACGATCATATCGTTGCATTGTGACTTGGAGGAGCTGGACCCAATGATCCTTATTAGTCCCTTCCAACTCGGTATATTCTCGGACTCTATGATTCTATAATTTAAACAGACAGGATGAATCATAGAATCACAGAATCATAGAATGGCTTGGGTTGGAAGGGACCTCAGGGATCACTGAGTTCCAACTCCCTTGCCACAGGCAGGGTGGCCAACCACTAGATCAAGTAGTAGATCAGATTGCTTAGGGCCCTATCCAAACTGGCCTTAAACACCTCCAGGGATTGAACATCCACATGAAGAGACCATTTGTCATCTTGTTACAGAAGCCTGCCTCCCTTGGGGTCCAAGAACATCGTTTTTACTCTGCTTCCCCTGTGAGAGTCAATATTGACCCAGAAGAGTCTATCGACCCACTACACCATCCCAGGAGGTGTTCCAGAACCGTGTGAATGTGCCACTGAGGGACATGGTTAGTAGGCATGGTGGGGATGGGCTGACAGTTGGACTAGGTAATCTTAGAGGTCTTTTCCAAACTTTATGATTCTGTGATACTATGATCCTATCACAACAATATGAGGTTCAGATTTGCACCCAAATCCCAACCCCTTCATTCAGCTCTTATTCTTGGCTCATCTGCTAGTACTGGCTGTCTTGACAGCCCTCAGCTCTATCGCTAGAGGCAGCACAGACCTCTCAACCTCGCTGAAGCTACACTCAAGTACCAGCCTAGCTACAAACATGGATCACTAGTGACAGAACAGTAGTTTCCCCAAAAAACTGCTCTCCTGCTCCTGAAGATTCTATACTTTCGAAGAATAGCAGCTGCTGTTTTCTCCCTCTCTTTCCCTTGCAGCCTTCCAAACTTTTAAGAGCTTCTGTGCTAAATGAGGTCTTGAATTATGCACTTGGTGATAGCTTCAGAGCAATTAAATTAAGTCACGTGGCAAGTTGCCCGATGTCACTACCAAAACTCAGGATGTTTTAGCATCATTTATTGAAGAGTTTTTTTCACGATGCTTACTTAAATCACAAAAAGAGAACAAATTAGGCTGTTGCCATGGCGACCAGAAAATCTGCTCAAAATTCAGGAGATGCTCAGGAGGGGGAAAGCTCTTCAGTGGAAAGCTCTGCATTATGAGTATGGCCCTTGGTTATCAAATCTCTTTCAAGTTAATTCCTAGCATCAAATCCTCCCTGACAAAGGGTTTAATATTCCGGAGACAAGCTTTGGCTAAAGAGGGCATAAGCCACCTCTGCCAACTCTACTGTGAACATAGTTGTGGTGAAAGGTGCTCATCTGAGAGATCCACAGAGCCACAGCAGTGGCAGCAGTAGTGCACAAAGAGGCAGGGTGGGAGAAATGGACTAAGGCTTCATCGTGGACAAGCACTGAATACAAAAGGTGGATCACAGCATTCATAGAGAAAGTAGGGAGGGAGAGAAGGAGGCAGAGTCCCAGCTCCAGACTGTGGAAACCATCTGAAAACTAGGGTAGGCTAAGCAAAGTCTTCCACTTGTACCAAGAAGTGAATTAAAGCAAATTTTAGAAGAAAATGCCAAGACAAAAAAAGCAAGATGAATGGTGTCAGAAGTTGACAGGTTGAGCAAATGAAAGACAGAGTAACAGAGATTTTGGCAGGAATTAAAAACTTAGTAGAATATTTTCCATCAACACTAGTTCTCTATATAATTAGTTTTCAGTTGAATATTCTTTCCTATAGCTTGTCTTCTAAGATAATCGGTATCTTAGAAGAAATTTTGAAGTGAAGTCCACTGAGTTCTTTAGGAAAATTATTAGAAACCTTTGTAGTTTACCTGGCAGATCTCTCCTGCCTAGTAATTATTTTTGATCAATTTCTTGCTACTGGAAATTCTGATGGGTTCCTTTGAAATGATGCTTTTCTGGACAATAAATGGGAGCATATTCAAAGTTAGAGAAAAGGTTACACACAGGCAAATAGAATCAACAAAAATAGGTTACACACAGGCAAATAGAATCAACAAATAGAATTCTCCCTCTCACCCAGATGAGAACTGTGTTCACAGATGAAACAAAAAGAAACAGCTGAGAAAGGTGGAGAGGAACATAAAATTGTATTGTATCTATATGTATATTGTACTGCAAAAGTGACATACTCGCCAAGGCAAAAATATACTTACTGTAGGGAACAAAATTTCAAGAATTTATTTAAAAAAAACCCTCAAGTGACAAGTGTTAATTATCAGGATATAAGTACCCCCTTATGAGATATCCTGTTTAACCTCTGAGTTCCAAGACTGATTGACAGTCTGCCTTATGCTGGATGTTGCAGCAATGTCTGAGCACCCTGTGTTGGAGATGCTGATCTTTTGATGGAGTTGTCTTCCCAGTGTCTGAGTATTACTGTTACAGGTTGCTAATATAACCTCTGATAGGTTGGATCAGAATATAAAAAAGGACTTGACTTGCAAATGAATCTTTTTTTATTTTTTAATGTGTGTCTGTCTTTTGTTTATCTTATTTTCCACTGGTATTTTACCAAAGCGCTTAACCTGCAAATTGCCATTATTAGTTACTGACATTGTAGCAGCAAGACTAGATCAAACTGCACATAAGTCATAAAGGCTTGTTTTGGACTCACAACATGTGGCAGAGATCAGAGGTTGGAGTGAGCATTTTTTCATCTTGAATATATTTTGACATCCTCTTTAACAGCTGTCACCTTGGCAAACATGCTCTTGGGATGGTTTAAAATCAGCAAAGGCATTCAAGTGGTAGGTCCCACAGAAATAAATATGGGAAACAGTAGGGCAAGAACAAACTCTTTCATAGTGTCTGGGATGCCATTTTCTGGTTAGATGCCTTTGGGACAAGCTGCATTTTCGTTAGTCAGATTGAGCTATTATGCTGAGGATTCGGTGCTACTGCATACATGTGCAGTGGTCTCCATAAGAAGTATATTACTGTAGCATTGAAAAGATGCTTTGGTGTCCCACACATGGTCCTAACTAGAAGAGTTTTTCATTCTTCAGCAAGAGTGACTCACGATTTTTGTAAACTTTCCATAGAATCACCAATGTTGTAAAAGACCTACAAGATCATCCAGTCCAACCATCCACCTATCACCAATAGTTCTCGCTAGACCATGTCCTCATCACAGCGTCTAATTGTTTCTTGAACACCTCCAGGGACAGTGACTCCACCACCTCCCTGGGCAGCCCATTCCAGCTCCTGACCACTCTTTCAGAAAGGTAGTATTTCCTAATGTCCAGCCTGAATCTCCCCTGGTGCAACTTGAGGCCATTCCCCCTTGTCCGATCACTAGTTTCATGAGAGAAGAGGCTGACCCCCAGCAGACTACAACCTCCCTTCAGGTAGTTATAGATAGCAGTAAGTCTCCAGACTGAACAATCCCAGCTCACTCAGCCACTCCTCATAAGGCCTGCGCTCCAGACCCCTCACCAGCCTCACTGCCCTTCTCTGGACATGCTCCAAGATCTTTCAACTACCATTTCTTAATCTGAAAAGAGATTGATGACAACTACTTGTACCATGCTTTACTTTAGCAACTTATTTCTATAGCAAGGTTACTGGTTGCAGATACTTCTTGCTGGGTCAAATATCATAACAGTATGATGTCTCAGAACGATGTGTTTTATCTAACTATGCTTTCCTGGCACAATAAAATGCAATAATTGTGGTTTTCTTTTTTCCATGAGTCTTTTTGAATGAGAATCTATTTAAGTACCAACTTTGAAATAACAAGTACGCTGTCTCTTCCTGATCACCCTGCCAAATTTTGCAAAACACTGTTCTTTAGGCTGTGGAAGTCTCCAAAGTGAGGAGAATATTGTTATTCATTCTTGGGATAGTTTTCTACCTCCCAGTGTTCAGAAGAAAGAGACATACCCTCAACCCATGTTAACATTGGTAATATCCCAAATAGTATGGTACCCCAGAGAATTTGTTTCTTCAGGTACCTCCATGTTCTCACATCCTCCACCTCCTCCTCTTGCTGCCTTTACTGGTTGCCAAGCAACTACAAAAAGGACCAGAGAGCATGCTGGAGGAAACCATCCCCTAGGGCACTGTGTGGGCTTTCTTTCCTAGAAAATCCTCAAGGACAAAGTGGCCTTGGCCACAGAGGAAACGTCTCACCATGAAGTGATGCTACTGGATGTAGTGCAAGGGGATGTGTATCCATAATGACAAAAAAAACCCTTCTTTCACTGACTCCAAGCTTGCTTCTGAGCTTTCTTAGGGTTCAGTTATTCTCCATCATTTTAGCAGATCAATAATTTAAGGAGCTCAAGAGTAAACGTCACCAGCCTGTACAGCAGGAGATCTTTCAATACTAGGTACCCCAAATACACGTTGTGATGTCTCTGAGGATCACTTCTGTGGTTGGCCACATCCATATGTTTGCAGCACTGACTTAACAGTGTGTCCCATAGGACAAATGCAAAAGACATGTAAAACCTTCACCAGAAATCTGTTTGCTAATGAAAGCTTGGGCACTTTCGGGTAAGGAGTAAGTAAGATCAGCCACTAGAAAATGAAATGGAAAGCACCGTACTGCTTCCATGAGGTACTTTGGCCAACTTGGTGTGGGAGATGCTGTCTCATCTCCCAGATCCACCCAACTTCCCATCCTCAGAGTTTATATTGGTGGGTAAACCTCAGGATTATTAATGAAAAAACCCGAGATCTGATGTCTGAAGCTGCAGAGTACTACACACTGAAATGACATCATTAGTATTTCAAAATACAATTTGAATTAAAAAATGTTGGCATCAACTAAACACAGGCACAGAGTCAGATTAAAAAATACCTGGAAAGTTAGACACACCTGTGATTTTCCTTTCAAGGAGAGGCTGATTTTCAAAATCTCACCATGTGTAGGATTGAACCTAACAAGAATGAGAAGGAACAAAGACATTAATGTGTAAACTTTATATTTGAGCAACTTTAATATTGCTTTTTGTTTCCCGTGGTCACACTGAATTATTGATGTTTTTCAGTACCTTGGGAGTATTTTTGAGACTTATTGCCAAACAACAAAACCTTATTTTCACTCTACCTCCATATATCATGCCAAAAAAAGCCATTTGTTTCTAAGAGATTTTTACCATTTTTATTATCTAGTGTTGTGCCTAAAATGATAATGGCTGTACCCTGAGGGCATCCAACCTAATAGCGTTCACTGCAGACACTGAATCTGTATAGTTATGTACCATATCTTCTTAACTGTATATCACAAATGTCTTAGGAATCTGGGAACAGATTAGAATCTGCCTCTCTATGTAGCCACTTGCTACTTATGTATAGCCCACACAAAGTGAATTAGTACTGATCTAAATGACCCAGTCAGAATTGGACCCAGATGTAATCCTTAGATGAAAAGGGAAATGCTTTTTCTTCCTCCTACACTAATCTATCTGAGAGAGGTTTTATTTGCTAGCAAGAAGATATTACATGACTTAAAATCTGCTGTGAATCCTGCTGTTCTTCATGAGCTTTACTTCAACAACTGTGTCCTACCTTCAAGTTTACAGCTTACATTATCTGTAAGAAACTGACTTCTCCTTGGGTTCTCCAGCAGCGCAATACAGACAGTTGATTTTTGTCCCTGATATTTATTTTCTGGTGCATCCAAGGTTCTTTTGTCCTCTAAGGTCACAGTTTGGCTTGCTGCCTTTTCTACTGAGGTTTGAAGACCAAAGCAATACTCCATAACAAAAGTATAGTAATGGAGTTACTATACTATAGACACTATACTAGATACTATAAAATAGTATCTTCCCAGTTATTTGAGAAGAAAATTGAAGCTTAAAGTGGTTAAGAAAAGGAAACTAGGATATAGGAATAAGGTTTTTTTTTGCTAATTTGTCTCCTTCCTCCTTTTAAACATCTCTTAAACGTAGTATCTAAGAGTTTTTAAAAAAAACCAACTGATGCTCTGATTAACTTATTTCAGTTTTTTTTACGTCAAGGTGCCCCTGTAATTATGAGAAGGGAATTATGGAATTCTGAACTTCAGCAACTAAACCTCACTATTTTTTTTTAACAGTCTGACCCTTTATTAGGTCTCAAATTTAGAATAAGTAAATAACATGTGAAAGGCTTTCCTTGAAAGAATTAGATAAGTTGGGTGGAAGGAAACATTTTTCTTCATAAAGCAAAGACCTCAGTTGTGTACTCTTGCACAGCACCAGCCACAGCAGCTCAGCTGGGCTCTGTGGAGAAATGTGCTTGACATCACAAAATGCAGGCTGAGGAGAGAGGAAGGAAGATGGGGCAGAAGGGGAGAGCTATGTGTGAGAAAGGAAGCAGAGAACCAGAGGGCTGGGGGCAACTCAGGAGGACCTTGATGTAGCCATGCAGGCTCCTTTAATAAGAGGGAGAAGAAAGGTGAGAGAATCAATTCTTTCAAGAGTGCATACATCCTAGGGGAGCTTTTCAAATAGCAATCTGCAGTGGGCAAGTAACCACTGTATTCCAATATAGCTCACTTCCCAGGGGTGTAGGAATCAAATGAGAAGCTACTTGTAAGGCTGTGAAATGAAACCACAGAACATGTTCACAGAAAAATAATGTTTTAATTAAAGACTACACGTTGATTGATAAGAGAGGCAAAATACAAATATGCTCCCTACTGCTATTGGCTAAATGCCTTTCTCAAAGCATGTTGGAGGGAAGGGAGGCAGCAGTAGCAGGCTTGAACGAAACTGGGAGAAAACAGGGCATCTGCTGCAGCACTAGGCAGAATTGCAAGGACCAAAGCCACACAAGAATGACATACAAATTAACCACTGTTGGTAACCCTCATATATTCTCTAGTGCATCATAAGTAACATGACCTCAAGTTAACTTTAGAAATAGCCTGCTCTTCTCTGTAGATAATTTTCTGGAATCTAACAGGTCAGAGTAACTCCAACACTTTTCAGGGCTTGTCTACATGGAGCAGTACAGCAGCATGGGAGGGTGCCTACAGCAGATCAGACCTGCATCCAGTCCCAGCTCCATTGTGAGAAGTGCAGCTTCGGGCCATTAAGGATGAGGAACACACCAATGCATCTCAATTCTTCCTGATCCTGGTGCAGTAGCCCCAGTTTTGAGGTCCTGCAGCACATTGCCGTGTGCCATGTAAGTACATTTTTACAGTTTCCTAAAGCAATTTTAGGGGCCCCTTTGGGGCTTTAGGGCTTTAAGGGCTGTGATACAGATTAAAACTGTTTATGGCCTTAGCAATAACAAATGTGATTCATTTTATGTCTATAAAGCACATAAGTGATAGACAATGATGGTCCATCATATTTCACTGTTTTTCACTGGTACTGTCCTGCAAATGTGCTTAAGCAAAAACACATGATAATCCTGTCTCCTGAACAGCCAGGAGAATTCTTTCATATCTATGATTTTATGATATCTACAGTTCAAACATTGCACAGATCTCTACAATGGGGTCTTCTCTATTTCCTAATTGCTTCTGCTGCTGCTGCTACCTAAATGACTGCCTGCCTGAATTACACAGTCTTTCACCAAAAGATAGATGTCTTTATCATTTTCATGGGTTTAAAATTTGTATATATCCAGTATAGTTCTCTGTCTAGTTCCTTATGCTTTTGAATTGACCATACCCGGATGACATCAAGCTTTCTATACCTTCCAGACACATACACTTCCCTAGATGTTTTTAGATATCTCAGTCACAGAATCATAGAATCATTAAGCTTGGAAAAGATCTCTAAGATCACCTTGTCCCACCATCAGCCTATCCCCACCATGCCCACTGACCATGTCCGTCGGTGCCACATCCACACGGTTCTTGAACGCCTCCAGGGATGATGACTCCATCGCCTCCCTGGGCAGCCTAGGGCCAGTGTAGCACCACTCCTTCTGAGAATAAATGGTTCCTGATACCCAACATGAACCTCCCCTTGTACAACTTGAGGCCATTACCCCTTATCCTATTGCTGTTATGCAGGAGAAGAGGCTGACTCTCACCTTGCTACGACTGCCTTCCAGGTCACTCCAGAGAGCAATAAGGTCTCCCTTGAACCTCCTCTTCTCCAGAAATGCTCTTTTCCACATAAACTCCTTTTTCATTCTCTCATTCACCAGGCAGTCCTTCAGCTCAGCTCCTGAGCAGGCGCTGAAAGACCCCACAGAGAAGGAAGGACGAGAGAACCCCAAATGCCATAGCACCTGCCCTTTCCTTGATATCACAGTCATGCAACCTCTATTCATTCCATTATTCAAAGAAGAAGTACAACATATCCCTGGTGAAAACTACACGTGAAACTACATGTGAAACTACACTGCCAGGAAAGAATTCAGAGAGGTTTGTATTTTCTGAAAAGAGCTGCAACAATTTACTTGTACTGGGGCTTCTTCTCCATACATATTTATGGGTTCTGTTTACACAAATAAAGCAATGTGTGAAATTCAACAGACACAGAACCTCACAGAGAAGTCTTCTGTCTGCTTTAATTAAAGAGAGAAGGAAAAACACCCAGAGATTCTTTACTGCAGCGAAAGTTAAAAAGATCAAGAGGAACAACTCTGGGTGGATGAAGCTTCTACATTTTAATGACCTGTGACATGCCTTTACATCCTCCAGGCCTTCAAGCCATTATGATACAAGCAAGTTCACTATGGTCACTAGACAGGCAGATACTGCCCCAAATTATGTACTGTCAGTTGTTGAAAAGGAAAAAGCAAAACAAAACAAAACACCTTCTGCTTCAAGGAAAGGCAGATTAACAACAAACTCATTTTAGAGTCTATAGAAGGCTGCGATACCCGGGATGCAGAGCTTGAGCACACAGCAGCCCTTACTTTGAATTAAAGCTTTCTGGTTTCAAGCAAGAAATGAAAAAAAACACCCAAATGAAACACAGATCTTGGGAGTATCAATCAGAAGAAAAAAAAATCCTATCTGTGCAAAAGAGAGAGTTGAATATACAAGTAGAACCATGATGCTTCCCTGTGTCCCCTTCTGTTTTGTTTGGATCAAGTGATGATTTACTTACAGTACTGAAGGCTATTTTTAATGAGTTGTGTGATATCTGGCAGGCACATCACCTCTTTGAACAACAAAGAGTTTCCTGCATTAATGAAGCAGGAAAGAAGCTCAAGAATTAATTTATCACAACACATTAATTACTGCATGAAATAAAAGTTTAAATAATCAATCAGGAACCACAGGGGTGAGGTAAAAGCGAGAGGATATAAAAGATGTGCATTCAGCTTTGCAAAAAAAGGGCCCTGTTGCTACTAAACAATATAAAAAAACACAGCTGGGGTTTGTTATTGCAGAAGAAAGAGGTTATACTGAGGGAACTTCTAGAGGTCTTTACTCTTGATAAACAACTGCTCCAACCTTATGCAGAGAGAGCAAGATAAAAATCAACCATAGCTAACGAGAGTCAGTGGACAGGTATAAGGGATTGCACAGCTTGTTTTGAGACACATACATTACACATTTAAAAGGCAGCTAGAGACCAGAAGGAAAGTTTTGGCACAAGAGGACATAAATACACAGTATGAAAACTTTTTTCCCTGAAATACGGCTTTGAAACTGTATGTTTTAAAAATACGTGTTCATGGGGTAAGGAGGTATTAAAAGCTTAAGGAAATGACATGACTGAGTGAAGAAGTACGTTTATATTTATTGACAGAATAGGAGGGATGAAATGTGAATACAGCCATTTATATGCAGTGCATGTTGGAATACATCCCAGAGGCAAAGCAGCTGGAACACCATCCTGCACACTTTTGCCCCAGTGATCTTCCCACTCATCAGATGGTTTTGTCTGATCAAATCAAAACATCTCCACTCAAACAAGGGATACAAACAATCTTATCCAGAGCCTAGCATTTTCAGTCTTGCATCTACTGCTTCTTGCCACATCGCTGATCAAAACACAGTAATGCACAGTACATACTATCCAAATGATATACTACATACAATGGCATTGACCAGAGTTGGTAGCTCTGCTGATGCCCTGACCTTGCAGTTGACCAGGAAGAAGTGCCTCAGCGCTACCTTCTATGTCTTGATTTAAAGCTTATCTGGAAAACAGTGACAGTGCTGAATATGGAGTGTGAAATGAAAGACCACAAGCTTGCCGGATTAACTACCTTGAAGAATTTCAAGGAGCCAAATGTTGGGACATGAACTGCCTGTTCTAGTTACCTGTAAAAAGGTTGATAATTTTTTTCATGGGAAATGTCAGATGAATACCCATGTCTAACTTGTAGTTCTAGATTTCCTCAGAAGGCACGTGGCTTTACAATCAATAAGAGATGTAGGCGACAAAGATTCCTCATTTAGATGTGAGCACGCTGAATGTAAACCAGAGTTACAGGTGGAGACTCCGATTTCCTGCAATGCTGCCAACACTGAATAGTCGATGTTAGACAGAGCCATGCTGTGGCAGGTATGCTTTTCAGGATGTCCCACAAGCACTCGTGGAGTGAAAATCAATTGCTCCAGGAAATAAAGGATGATATGAGGCTGTTAAATGCAAAAGAAAATGGATCAATTGAATGCAAGACCAAGATACTCAGAGGATGGAAACAAGGCTCTTTGAGAGCGAGTCTGTTTTGAAGAGGACCACATCTTCAGTCCCACTTCTCAGCCAATGCAGAACATCTCAAGGATCATGCACAAGTCATGAGCTGTGGTAAGTGCTTAAAGGAATCCAGCCTACTTGGCAGAGCTTGTTTTTCCAGGATGGTGTTTGCTGGAACCCAAGCGCTGCTGGGTACTTTGTGAGCAGCCTTGTTCACTATGTGCTGCACTTGCCTAAGTTCTCTCTTCTCCTAGTCTGCTACTAGTTTCCATGGGATATTCTCTCCCAGCAATAGCCTGGCTCCCGGCATCTCTCTTTTTCTGCACTGGGCCTATTTCCTCCTCCTAATTATTCATGCAGGAGAGCAGATGGCAGGGGGAGTGGATTTCTCACTTGCTGGGAGTGTGCTAGCTTATACAGACACTAGGTTTTGTCACACAAAGGGCGGAATAATGCCAATGGCAGAGGAAAGCAAGATTTTCCAGAGCATGGTTCCTACCTTCCCCCTATTCTCTGCTCTTCCTTTCAGGCACAATGTAGTTTGGGCAAGACTGTTCATTCCTCAGTATGTATTTATGCCAGTTGCATCACATCGTGTTTTGTCCTCTCATTTTAAATTTGTAATTAGGCTGAGAAAGCAATTCACAGCTTATCATTTATCCAAATGAATGTAACTTTTTCATCTCAGGAAGTAGCTACAGTTCAATACAGTCCCAAATATTTGGGAACAATGTTTTCAGATCAGTAGTCCTCTGCAAATCTTCCATATTCAGACAGTGTGGGTTAGTTGTGACGAGGAAAGTGGAACATGAACAGAATCCTTCTGACCAAGTGGAGGACATTTGTAAGCACACCTTGCTTGCATGTGCAGTGGGATGCTCACCAACCATCCCTATGCCTGGGTCAATGATGAGAGCATTCCTAGGACCATTCTCAATAGGCAGCCTGTACAGGCCATGCTGTTCTCAAATCCAAGAGTATGTACTATGAAAGAAATAGGTCATTCCATGCCCACTGTCCTCAGTGCCCAACGACATTCCTGGGCATATATAATTTATTGGACTGGATGTAACTGTGCTACAAGTACCCACACACAGGCATTTAAGTTCTGCTAATGTAAATGACCTCCTCATTTATGCACTGAAATACCGGCACTCGAATGTGGCTGCAACAATATATTGGTAAGGCTTCTGTCACAGTTATCACTATCACTAAAATACAAATGAGAATACAAACACACTTATTAGCCCTTTCAGTCTGACCAGCTTTAGCTGATAAGCAAAGCTATTATTGTAGGTAGCATCATTAACAAAGAACAGAAATGCTTTACATGACGCCTTTGCATCAAAATTTTGCCCACTTGGTTCTCTAGCAATAACAACATGCTGTCATTTTTTGATTTATGGTCATGCTCGATGAGTACCCCAAGAACAGCATAGAGAAAGAAGTCATGGGTAAAGGCCACTGGGGTCTGTCCTATTTTAATTGGAGCAACAATGCTGTCTTTGACTGCTACACAAGTACTGCCAGACTTTCAGAGTTTTTGCTGTTTTTGTAAAAAGCCTGAACTGAAATGACCTTGCAGAAAACTACATGCAACTGAAAACAACTATTCAGAATGAATGGACAAGTCAACCATGTTCAGATTTTAATCTGTGGCTTCAAAAGCTTCTCTCTCAAGCTATAAATTAAGGTAACTGAGTCATAAATCACTGGAGTTGCAGCAGGGGAAAGCTGGTGAGAGAAGAGAGATCAGATCTGTCTGATGTTTAACAGACTAAAGCAGAAGCGCTATTTCAATTTTATGTGAGGAGAATGAGCAGCAAAAGCCAATGCTCTTCTAAGCAGCAATCTACCAGTTTATCAAGACAAGTCTTGCAAAGAAAAGCAAAGAGAACTGAGAAAGAAAAAAAAAAGAAAAATACAAAAATAACCCACATGACAAAATAATTTAAGGTGCTGTCTTCAGTCATCAGAATCCATATAATTAAACCTTTTTCAAATGCAAACGCAACTTTGCTTCTACTTTTCATCAGTGATAACACTTGTTATCAAGGTAACACCAAGAAAAATTTCATGTCTCACAAAGGAAAGCAACAGCGGTCTGAGAAAAAAAAAAAAAGAGGAGAAATTACAACATTCCCTGGTTCCATCGTATGTAACATGCAGCACACATCTCCCCTCCGGGATGGTTTCATCACCACAAAAATTAGACCATTGTGCCTATCATACACTACCAATTGACTTCTCTTTAAATGGGTCCCTACAACATGTAATTGAGACGTGGCTTTTTGCCACAAAGTCAGTCAGCAACTTTCCTTTTCACACTATAACAGAAGTAGTGCACTCAAGGAAGGAAGTTATAAGAAGGCAAACCAAGTAATCTTTCAAGAATCAACAGCAAAGCATGAGCTCAGATCAGTCAGGTTTTGGTTTATAAATAATACAATGATTAATCAATTTATCAGGAGTTCAGTATCCTGAAGCCAACATTGTGTGATGGGATTCATGACCACTTTGGACTTCTGCCTTTATAGGCCAGTTGAGTTTGAGACTTGCTCAAACTCTTCAAAGCGCAACAGTGTTTTGTTGGTTTGGGAATTTAGCCAAGGGTTCATGAAAAGTTTTTTGTACAATGCTATTTTTTTACACAAAACCTGAAAACACGTAGGGCTATTTACTGCAATAAAGACACGTTAGAATATCAGCAGACTTCAGAGTCAACCAGGAGGCTCTCTGAGCAGTCTTAGTCACATTTGCAGAACAGGGCCTTGGGAAACCACTCTTAGTCACTTCCCCAGGGTTATTCTCAGTATTCAAGATCAGTCACGTTAGTACCCAGAGCACTGCTCTCTGGTCCCGTTAGCACTTGCAGGTTGTGATACTAGTATGCTTTTCTTAGAAGCACTGTGAGAAGCAGTCCGTTAGCTGTGCTTCTCTTACAGTGCTCTCTAGGACAACACATTCAAGTGCAACCCTGTTACTCACCCCTGGACACAAGATGAGCTGCTGGTGAACTCTTCGGCCAGAAAACTTGTTTGACTATAGTTTTCCCCGTACAGGGATAACAGATTCTTTCTCTTTGCATGAATGATGTTAAGAGAGTCTAATCTTTTTCTCCATGGCAGGGAAAAAACTTTTCAGGAAGCTGCACTCAGGTTTGCTGCCAGCTCTGTAAGTAGCATACTTTACTTGTCAGAGATTGGTAGCAACCCCATCTCACCTCTTTACTATACTTTATAACTGGGATCTCCTCCTCCCCCAATCTAAACTATTACTGACTCACTGGCAGGGTTTTTTTTTTCTTTCCTTCTTTTTTTTCTTTTCTTCTAATTTGTTGCAATTGATTTAAGCTGAGGCTTTATTGATCTGTTGAGGATGCGTGTATGGGGGAATTTCTTGACAGTGCTGAATCCACAGGTCATTACTGTTGGTGAGCGAGTGTGGGGAATTCAGATGGGCAGAGGTGCTGGACCAGATCTCTATTTACTGTGTGTAATTCTCTCTTGTGTCAGCCTTGCCATCACTCTTTATGTGGCTAGCAGATGTATATCAATGGCTGCATGAAATCATGGTAGTTCCTGTCTATCCCAACCCCTCAGACAAAAAAGAAACAACAAACAAACAAAAGCAACACAGAACCAAATAGAACAATAGGCAGAATAAGCCTGTTATCTGTAGTGGTACAGATTTTTAGCCAATGAATTACTTTAACTAGTTCCTACATTCCTAGCTTCTGGTTATGCTTTTCTAAGTACTATAGTTCTTTCCTTGGGGATTAAACTGCTGTTCTACACACCGTTCACAACGAGCAGAGCGTTTTCCTTTCCTTAGGCATTATGCTCCCCCTCTTCAGGCTGCAGGGCCTACTGGAAGCCCCACAACCATTGAGCACAGCCACATCAGTTCTCAGCCTGAAATGTTTATGTTTTAAAGTTACTGAATGTTCATCTTGGGTCACAGCAATGCTCAGTGATGCTTTATATGATCTCATTATTGGTTAATGAAACAGATAGGTTGCTTGCCACGAACCAACTCACATTGTCCTTCCAGACAGCCTTCTTTCTGAGGTTTCCCCAGATAGGCTTCCAGGTATTATTCATAAGTGTGCCAGTACTTGAAACTCACTATATTCCTCAGATATTTAGATTGGCTTTGAAACACGGAGGCAGCTGAAGTGGGGCTGAGTGGAATGAAGGAAATGTTTGCTTCTCTTTGCGTCACACAAAGCTCTCCCATTAATAGTTTCTGCAATGCAATGTCTTTTTGACATCCAGCATAAGAATTGTTTGTGAAAACAGATAAACCCTTTCACTTGGAGGGCGCCCAGCATGCAAGAAGAGGGATTTGATAAAATTGGAGGCCTGCTGTAGCACAGAAAGCAGCTTTGACATATACCTAAACATTTGCAAGATATGCATTCTGACTACAGAAGCTACAGTACAACTGATGTCAGAAAAAAGGAAAAAAAATGGGTGGGTGCAATAAGGCAGTTTTAATTGAGGAATGCAGACATAGCAGACACACTTATGTGCTCGTTTGGGAAATTTTTGTATGTAGAAATAAAGAGGCCCGTAAGAGTTGATATAAAACAAACACACAAAAGCTGTTAAACTAGTTTCCAGAGATGGTGCCATTAGAGATTAATGTTGACACTGATCAGTATATATTGCATTGTATTTCCACCCCCTGCCTCTGAGATTTGTACTGTCGCCCAATAAATTTGATTTTCATTATTATGACTTGGAAGCCAAAGGCTTTGTATTGATCTGGCAGTGCAGGGTCTCAGGAATTGTCTAGACTTGTCCCAGCGTGAGCTGGTTTAGATTGTTCTAGCAGTAATAGAACTGTTGCTTAAAGCTGTTTTATTTTCACTTTAGTTTACAGTGGTATCAAGTAGTTATTTTCTGTGGACTGAAATACTTCTGACAGCAGAACAGCATTGTTGGGGAAGAGCACAGACACAAGATGATGTCAGAGGCCCCAGACAGTAAACACAAATTGTGATGATTAGTGAACACAAGCTATAGAAATTCAGGGCCTTATTTTTTAGGTAAAAGCAGTTTTGGTGATAACAATTAGGAATCAATAAAAAGAGAGCATACAAGAAGATGGATTAAGTAGAAAAAAAAGAAAAAAACAAATAATAATGATTAAAAAAATCCAAGAGGCTCCTAAGACTAAAGAAGAAAAGGTCATCAGCACCAAACCAGCAAAAGAAGAGGAATAAATCTCCACTGCAAACAGCACAGCCCTCCAGGGAAGACCTCAGGACACTAGCAGATCATCAGAATCTTCCCCTCACACACACATCATTTTTTTGTATAACAATTTCAGCTGTATTGATGCGGCTTTTATGTATTTACTTGGATTATGACCATATAGAATTTTAGCAAGACAGCTAAACAGCTTGGACTGTTTGGCTATTAAAACAACAAACTATTGCTGCTCTCACCTGCACTGCATTATGCACCTTTTCTGGTATGGAAGTCTAGCAGAAAGCATCCACAGATGGTTCTAAGGCTTTTTACTCTGAAACTGGAGCTGCAGCACACTGAATGGCTTGGACTCTCAAAGATGCAAGGGACAGATGTCTAACTTCATGTATTTTTTCTTTGCTAGGGTCTTTCAAATCTGACTTTCTTCTTCCTGGTAGCAGTCTTAACTTCACACCTAAATTGTTCCTGAGTTTTCACATTGTTTATGACAAGATATTAGGAACTTGGAGTTTATTTATGAAGAACAGATATTTAAGGGGAAGTCTGTATAAAGGTGCTTCGTTAAAACAAAACCAAACTCTCAGAATAGATCGAATGTATGAAGTTTTTCAGTCTCATGACTAGGAAGAATTTTCATTCTCCTTTGTCAGAATGAAATACATAATTTCCGATAAAAAGAATTCAGCACCTCTGACTTGAAGACCTTCAGAGTTTTTCCTTTGCTCCATTTTAGTCTCTGTTGACCAGAGGAGAAATCAACTTTTAAACTTTCCAGTGATTAAAGCTCTATTTCTGGATCAAGTCCATTGTATGCATTGTGTGCCACTTGGTCTTCATGCCCAAGTCCTTATGGAAGTGTTCTGAAACTATTCCTCAGACAAACAGACTGAAGTGAGCCCCATTCTGCACTTCAGCCATGGAATTCAATGCTACACAGGGCTGACACTAAACTGAGAGAATTTACATCAGAAATGACAGATGGCAAGATGGCTGCCGCCACTACCAACTCTGTCCTGCCACCAGCTGTCAAGTCTGAACCAGCCTGACAACAGGAGAGCTCCAGTTTATAGCGGTTAGCACAGAAAGGATGTATTTTTCGTGTCAGCAGCGTGAAACAGTTGGTAATTTTTCCAGAGTAGAGATTACAGCATGCTGCCTTCAGTTCTGACATGCTGTTCAGAGAGTCCCTATTGCTGGTTACCAAACATCTAATCCTTGACTCAGGAAAGAGCTGGAAACTGAACTACCAGCTGACATGCACACGGTATGTTGAAATTTCCACACCATGTTTATTTTCCTGGCAATAATATGCCTAGCAGTTTGCTTATTGAAAAGGCTGAGATTTACGTGATTATTTGCACATGCACACTGTGATAGGAGGTAAGCATTCAGGTACAAGAACTGAATAGAGAATTCTACAGAAACTTCAGTTAAACTAAAAATTTTAGCACTTTTTAGGATCAAGATAGAAATAGATATAGACAATATTATAAGAGCAGAGGACAGTCCTCAAAAAATGTTTCTCTTTGCAGGACAGCCCTGGACACAAGACCTAGAGAAGTCCATAGGGTTGGCTGTGGACAAATCAAAGCCATGACACTGTATATGAAGCAAATGCATATTTCAGACTTGTCAGTGAAATTTTCTGGTAGACTAACACTGCCCCTTAGTTAGCTAGACATAGCTGGGAGGGAACACAGCCAGCCTAGAAAGTAACCACCCCTTCCCTGAGCATCTTGTTCTCTCTGGTGGAGGCAGCGCTGCCTTTAGTAGGTCACTGAATCTAGTCTCCCACGGAGAGAAAACATCCCTCAGGAAACAGTGTCTTGCCTGCTGGTTGTTCAGGCATGTGTACAGACAACTTTCCTGATCTTACCCTGAGAAAACCTCCATAAGGCTGACTCCTACTGTTCTGGACCATCTGGATGCATTAATTCTAAAGTGCTGTAATAGAAAAGCAGTCATATGAGTCCATAATGTACTAGAAGAAAATATGCAGTGTTATCTGCGCACCAGATATGGAGTAGATAAAGTATTCTCACCAGTTGCCATGTAACATTTGTATTGTGCATGTAGAATGTGTGGGTATTTAACAAACATTGCTCTCACATGAAACAAGACCTCACTGACCAGATGGTCTCAGTTCTTTTACCGTTAAGTTTAATCAAATTCATATAAATCCTGCTTAACTAACGTATGGAACTCACTACTGTGGTAAAATGCTAGGGTGAATAGGTCACTTGCTACACTCTAAATGTTCTCTAGTGACAAATCTACATTCTGCAGGGCTCCAGTGGTTGTGGTTCAAGCCTCATCACTGGCAATAAACAGTTTTTCTAACACGAGAAAGGAGAAAATAGCAGCAATTGTTTTTTCATTCTTAAGAGTATTACCCACACCTAAAAGGTAGGCTAAAACATCTTCTTTTGAAGTACAGTATATGGTGATCGCAAGCCTTTCTATGAAGTATTCAGCTCCTGTAACCAAGGCCTTGCAGTTATCACAGTAAGGTAGCTCTTGCACTATTATGTGTCTGATGCAATTCACTCTTTTGGAAAGAAACAATGAACACACTCCAGGCTAAAATTCTGTGGAATCTAATTCCAGCCAAAAGTAGATAATTATGAGATTACTCTGATGCAAATGCATCAGTAGGAAAAAGCATCATCTGCTGCATTTCCTTCCATTTTACTCACAGCATTTCTGTCACCCTGATTTGTTGCTCTTCTGTCTACAGAAGCAAAGGGTAATCCTGTTGTGAAACTACCTCCTATTCGGTAATTAATTTGTTGCTTGAAGGAGCACAACTAAATGACTTAATTTCATTTTGAAATTAACAGCGCTTTGCAACTCCTTTTGCAGAAATAAAACTGAGCTTTCTTCTGGATCATGTTCTTTCTTACCATTGTATGCTTGGTAAATTATATTAGCACAGCATGACTTTGGCAAAAGATGCGTGATACAGCCTCACCTGTAAAGTCAAAACTGTTTGGAAGAGTAAAGGATATTGACCCCTCTATCCATGAAATTCAGGGAACTGGAAAACCAAAGTTTATATGCATTCCCTATTTTTACATTAAAAACCTGTAGATATATTTTACAGCAACATCCTTTTGATTGACACTAAACTCCTGACTAATTATGTAGTCTAAGAGATGATGAAACATGCAAATTTTCTAAATTTGTCATGTCAGATTTAATAGGACATATGTTGTACTTTCTTCTCTTTTACCAGAATCAATTCACAGATATTACTTTGAAGCCCTGAACAAATTACTTTGTTCAGCCCCTGCAAAGAGTCCTGGCCAACTGTCAAGGTTGTATGGCCAATAAAATAATTTAAGATAAATGGTTAGGATCTAGACACAGTATATTCCATTTCAAGGTAATCAATTTCAGTAATTCCTCAAGGTAGGATCTCTTAGCATGCTTCACAGGATAAGTTGGCTAAGACAGTCTATTGAGGAAATATGCATCATGAAACCCTTCTTTTGTCACTCCCATAAGGCACCTCTGGAGTTCAGATAGAACCAGGTTCTAAAAAACAAAATATTTCCAGTAAAAGAGCCTAAAATTTATTTTGGATCAATTTGGTACTGATAAACTGCTTTTCATGTTAAAGCTTTCAATGTTCAAAGTTTTTGGGTTTGATGAAGTGCCATCACACATCCACACACAAAAAGAACATTAAACAAGCTTATATTTTCTTGAAATTCTGTGAAATCTTCTGCCCCATTTTCTAAAGCTGGCTTAAAAACTCACATAGCAGTTATTTCACAGGGCAGGGCTTTGTCCATACTGATGCTTATCTTGCCCAAACTCTACAGGAATAGGTTTAGAAACTCATCAGCTGCAGTTACGTGCAGATAGTAGAACTGAACCTCAAATTCACCTGTTTTAGACCTGAGAGAATCTTGTGCTACAGAAGTGGTAGAGAGACATTTTAGAAATGAAGCAGAAGGTTTTATTAGTTAATGCAACTTTGAAAGATGTTATCAGCACTTGAGGCTACATTTGAAAATCAAGGATCACTGCTGTGATGGTATCAGGATGGAAACAGGACATCAGACTTTGCGTTTTATGTTGGAGGCAGAAGATTTTTTTTTTTTTTTTTTTTTCTTTTAACATTTTGTGGGCAAAGTACTTGATTTTTACAAGCTTCCTCTACTGACATCAGCTATTAAGAAAATCAACAACACTGCTTTGCCTTGTGAACAAAACATTTAAGTAAAGCATCAGAAGTGAATGGTATTAACTGCAGTTCTGTATGCTTTTAACCAACTAGACTAAGTATTAAAGCCTACCAAACAATATACAGCCTTGTGCTGGTGCTTTAGGCGATACTTGTTGCATATTAGATGGAGACTGCAGTTTTTCAAGGCCTTTGATATCATTTTCTCAATATGTTAAATATCCATACATCATGTTAAGGCAGGGAAGAGCAGAAGAGTCCCCAAACCATAAGGACTAGAATCAGGATATGCCTTCATGTAACAACTCATAAAGCAGCTTCTGCCTCAGCACCTTGGACAAGGTAACACAGGTAAGTAGATCTGGCTTGCACTGTCCTTGGCAAGTGGTCACCTTCTCACATATGAGCACACACGTGAACCAAGTGGTGCTTCTTCCCAGGTGAGAGCAACCCATGATACTTTCTTGGTCAGGAAGACTCCAAAAGTCCTAGAGGTTTGCCACTAGCAATGGCAACATTGTGGCATAAATACAGAGAAGAGATAAAAAGGTGAATGAGATCAATGCAAGCTCTAAATTACCTGCATTACCGACAGGATTGTGTTTTACCAGCACAACTAGTCTGGGCATTATCCAAAATGATTTCATCACGCCTGAGAGAAGAGCTATATCTACTACAGAGAATAATGTCAGTGAAGATATTAACATTGTTCAGGAAATCACAATGAGAATAACAGGTAACATTGGAAATGTTGATGACTTTAAGAGGGCTCAGATAGTATCTTAAAAAAAAAGAAAAACTATTAGAGTACCACTTACCAACAGTGTGATGCACAATAGTCACGTGGAGAATGAAAAAAGTTTCCATATATTATTTTTTAAGACTTTTACATAAGATTAGCAAGAGTTGCACACAAAAACACTTAAGAAAATTTTTCTTGAAAGATATAATAAAATACACATTGCATTTCACATTTAGGCAAGTGTTTTTATCTTCCCTGAGAAATAAAACTGCTATCACGGTAGAATATTAATGTTCATTTATTATGAAGAGATATTGATATTATCTTTCTGGAAGTTTCAATGGTAAGTTGCCCAGAAGAAAGAAAAATAGAGATCCTGCGAATGTACGTGTGCATGCCTATATGTATATACATAAAAATCTAAATTGCAAAGAGCCTGAAGGAAGTCAGCTATGTTTCAGTTTCAAGTAGAAGAATCAATTCCATAAACTAGACAATTTTTCCCACAGCATAAACGTTGACTGCTTTTTGTATTTTAAGTCACTTTCTCTAAATTTGTTCTCTTATTCTGAAAGATTGTACCAGGCAGAAATACTTCAGCTTATGTTTGATACTGTTACTGAGGAAGAGACAGAAGAAAGTATCACGTTAGTGCATTCCGAAGGACCCTGTGGACATGCATAGGGCACTAGTATGGCTCAAAGACTGAATCCTGGCCTAATTCAATTAAATAAGTTTAGTTTACTTCTATTATTAGAATGAGTAGTGCAAAATTATCCAGTAGAGAAAGAGCTGCATACTGAGCTCCCCAGGTAAGGAACCGTCATCGGAAACACTCTCTCTGAAATGTTATACAAACTAAAACTTTAGAAAGCAACGACTAAGAAATACAACTAAGAAATACTGGAACAAAGGGATCATCCAATAAGTGACTGGAGATCTACATCATCCAGATCAGCTTAACTTGGTTTAAGACTCAACAGCTGGGTGCCAACTCTAGCCAAGCTATTTGTCAGGAGTGCAATATATGCCATAATGAAATAAAGTGGAAAAAGCTTGAATGCAGTAGAAGCTTGAGACCATGGTTAATTTTTCCCTTACTGCTATTTTTATACTCAGAATAACATCCCATACATCTTTTTGAAACTAAAGCTTTTTCAGAAGATGTTGTTTGGTAACCCCCTTGCAAGGGACAGCACAGACCTTGTCAATGCCAAGAACCGCCTCTGCTTTGAGCTTTACATAATTACAGAACTACTAATCAAGTTCCTTGAAAGAGAGCTATGAACAGCAGACCACGAAGCAAGAAAAGTATGTATTTCTAATCCACACTTTCAAAAAATATTGACCATATTTGATCACTCTCAAAGTGCCAGGCATTAAGTTACATATCCATGGATCTCAAACTACAGTTCAATTTTAGACTCATTGTCTGCTGATTCTCCTAAGTCACTATATGCTTCTGTGACTTACAAATGAAGAGTAAGGTTCAGTGTTTTCCCTTTGCCCCCTTGCCTTAGTTCCCACATTGAGTTCTTTCGGTAGAAATCAAACACCAGCCAGATTATTCACCTGAAATATGTCATCTTCAAATGGTAATAGAGACCTCACTCACTGCACAAAGAGATTGCACCCCTGAGGAGTGACTTTTGGTTTGCCATAGCACATCACAGAGCAACAAACTCTGGTATGCAACTTTGCTTGTGGGAAGCTGGCTTCTGAAGCCATCTAAGATTCACCCTTGGATGCCAGAGGAGCATCAGCTCCTCTCCTTGGCTTACACTTCTCTTTCACCTTGACTGTATGTTTAAAATTCTGAGTGGTATTTTACCACAACAGGAGTACAAATTTTAACTATTCAAGTGAATAAACACTGCATATCATTCAATACCACAGTTACAGATGCTGTTTGCAGGATTAATGTGTTCTTCTTACTGCTTGTGGGACAGGGCACCAAATGATGCCTCCCTCACATATGCTAGAGCCATGCTAGCCAGGGAGAAATTAGTTATGCAGAGCACTGGGACTTGCTGGTAGGGAGAATGAAAGAGTATGTCTGCATCCAGGGACGCTACAAAGCCAGAGGTATTGGAAGAAATTAGCGTTCTACAGAGGCATTCAGAAAAAAAAGCAACAAATGGGCAACCTACATTAACCAAGGCAACCATTTAAGCACCTCCATAACAAGGAATTCTCATCTTTCCCACCTGACTGTTCTGAAGAATGATAAGAAGGAAACTGGTGGCTTCTTTCCTCCATCCTGGACAAGATACTTTGGCACCACTGAGTAGTATTAGGAAGAAGGGTGAAAGACAGATTCTAGCCTCTCTCATTGAATTTGCAATGGAGATCACAACTATTGATAAATGCATTGTCAAACTGGCAGTGTAATGTTTGCTCATTTGGGTTCATTTGTCTCCATAGAATCCATCAGGAAAAATTAATGTCCTGGCTGGCAATAAGATTTTTCAGAGCCGAAGTCTTCCAGCTTGCCTGCAGGGAATTCATTGCCTTTCAGTGTGATTGAAGGCCTGTACATCACTGCTGATATGCACCTCATTAAATTGGTACTGAAAAGACTTCTGAGCTGCTTCCTTCCTAGTGACACCATGACAGTCAGAGCCTGGTGTTGCCATGAAGAAGGGGCTACTGCATGTCAAAATCAGACATCTGCTGCAGCTAGATGTAGCTCTCATTAGGAGCCATGCAGGCAGGTAAATAAGCATTTAAGTCTCAACTTTCTATACTATTCCCCGCTACTTAGTCACTATGCCCCCTCTCTCTTATTAATAGAGAAACCGATAACATACTACATTTTTTTTCCAGCATCCTAGTTTGTTTTTTTCCTTTTCTAGATTATTTCAAGAAAAATGTGGCACCTAGCAAACTGTCTCAGGCTCCAGTCAGCATGGAAATCTTCATCACAAAAGCCTCTCTTACCACTGGCTGCTCATGCCCTTTGCATTAAGACAAGTATCTAAATACATCTGTAGACCTTATCTACCAATGTACAAATAAAGATGGGATGGACAAAAAGATCAACTTTGGAGCATGACCATGAGAAAGATGCTTATGTTTGCAGGTCAGCACTTGCAGATGAAAGGAAAAAATTCTCATAGAGCAGGTACTGAGAGCAGTTCCCTGGTTATCCTGTACACAGGTCCAAGTATAACATATTACTCATGGAGCTAGCTATGTATTTTCTCACAGAGCAACAGAAACTTAGGCATCTTTGCGGCTTATCAAATGTCCACTTTCCATCTTCACCCTCCAGAAAACAGGTTGAAGCCTCGAAGCCTAATCTCCTCTTAAAGAACTGGCAACTCACCATTTACTAATTGTTGGAGGGCGCTGTTGTTCACACATTCATGTATCACTGCTAAACCTCTACAAGAATAAACCATCAAAGACTTAGGGGCAAAAGGCCTGGCTCTGTTCTTATTTCCTTACTCTTCCTATTGCTTTCTAAAATACTCGAATAATAGATAAGTCCAAGTTTTGTACAGGAGGTTCTGGAGAAGCAAGAGGTTAAGAAGTTCCTTTTAAAAGTAAAACTCTTCTCCAGTGTATTTACATCTCCAGAAATTGTAAGATACTAGTGAAAAATAGCTTCTCTAATTTATTCCCCCAAAAATCTTGCTGTCATTTTAATAACTAACTTTTTATTTCGAAGTCCAGAGCCTGTCACTGAGAGAGATATGCATCATTTGTTTTTATTTTCCTCCAATAGAGGAGAAAATTTAAGAGATATGGAAACAAGTGCACGCAAGGGGACGCCAAGAACTCAATACTTGGTGAAAACTGTTGTAATTTTGCCTCAAATAAAGAAGGGGATGAGGATGAAGACAGTGGCAACAAGATCACATACACAGTCAGCCTGTTTCCCAGGCACATGTACACATCCTCCAGCTACCTGAAGCCCTGCTACACAGTACAGCTGAAGAAACTATAGCTGGCTTTTGGATAGATACACATTACATTCCTTGAAGTAGCTGATCAAAATCAGTTTGAGTAGTTACCACATTCATTCAATGGCAAGTCTGCTCTTAGAGTGATGATGATGGATCCCTTTCAGAAATAAGATTTCAAACTAAGTGATGCAACTATTTTGACTAGCCTTAGGGGCATAAGAATCTGAGGTCTCATCCAGCCCTTCCTAGACAACTGTCCGTACTTCAAGTGTCTGTCCATGCAGCGTGAGGCTGTACTCACATTATTATCCACTCTTGAAGCTGAGCATGCTGTGGGGTAGAGGTGTTGGATCAGCAGGTGGGAGCCCCATATCTCATACCAAACAGTTCACTGTGGCTCTCAGAGCAACAATGTCCCCTTCCAAGCCTACTTGTGAGAGCTTTAACTTGGCTAACAAGCATTGCATTAACATCTTTCATTGTACACCATTACCTCCTGAGCGGGCAGCTCAGGATAGAAGAATGCAAAGAAAAAGAACGGACTTACTTCAAGGAAAACAAAAGTTCTCTTGCTGGGAAACATTGTTTTCATCCAATCAAAGAGATTGTGGAGGACTTGAACACTTAAAATACCACTGGAGATTTTTCCCTCCAAATTGCAATGTCTCCTGGCAATTCTAGCTGTTACACATCGGCTCTGATCACACCTTCATACATGCTGTATGACCAAGGTCAGCCACAAGCCACATTCTGGTCGTGCAAAATGAACATTGCATTTTAAATACTATTTTATCTGAGAGATCATGTTCAAAGCTTAATAATTTCCCTTGCTGAAGAACGTGACAGGCCAACCGTTACCTCTGATACTTATTAGATCAGACTTGCTGGGATTTTACCAGCTACTGAAAGAGAGCACTGAACTGCGAAGAGTACCCATTGTCAGACAACCTGCAGCAGCACCTTTCAGATGGCTTCCCCTGAGCTGAGCAAGATTTAATCTGTGAAATAGAAATTAGAGCTGAAAACTAAAAAGGAGTATGACATGTCAAAAAAGCATAACGTCAAATTAAAAGAAAACAAAGAAGCAACCATGAGAACAACTTTCCTCTTCATGTCGAAGAAGCTTGGCCTGTCCAGTCTGGAGAAGAGGAGGCCAACATCACAGTCTTCCAATGTGCTTTTTTCTCTGCTAGTTTCCCGCTTTCAGAAATCAGGAGAGGCCTGTTTGTACCCAAAAGTATTTAGGCGGTTGTCTTTTTTCTAAAAGCTTTCTACCACTATTTTTAACTATTGGTTCAAACAGATTTCAAGATTTTCTTGATGCTTCCTTACTGGGGAAAGAAAAAAAGATTCTGTTGCAGCAGGGCTGGGAAAGTGATGCTTTTTTCTGAATTCCTCTGAAATCAGGAGCCTCAGTCTTTTGGAGCCTGCTAGGAAGGAGGCTGTGAGGGTGGCACTTCCCACCAGAGCCCCATTCAGTAGAATGGAACATAACAGGCAGGGTCTCCTTGTTTAGACCCAGACTCAGTAAAGACCAAGCAACTCAGTAGTACCACCACTGACTATGGCTCGGCCACTAGCAAGACAGAGGTCATCAAATACAGAAAGTTCATAGGTATTTGAATGCAGTGACAGTGAGTGGGTCTCAGATCACTCTGAGGTCTCCTGGCCCTGCCTCCTGGTTCTTACACTGAAGCACATTTTTTCAGCGGTGGAGATTTTTTTGTGTGTTTTTACTTCTACTTTTTTTTTTTTTTGAAGCAGAAATCTCATGTTATACTGTTAACTTCATAGGATCAAACCCATGACACCACTGAGGTACATCCATTGTAGAAGCGGGGAAATGAAAGCCAACTTTACAGCTGCAGGGAGAGGAAGGTTTGGCAAAACTCCCTGCAGTTCTAAAGGGTACCATAAGACAAGGATTATGCAGGTTGTGAGTCACTACAGCTTTCCTTTAACAACCACCCTACTCCAAGTTACACAGAAGTCAGTTTCTCTGCTTTGCATAACACCACAGCACACAGCCTACCCTACCATGATATAAACCAGCAGTTCCAGGGATTCCATATAATTTCTTTGTGGGATTTAAAATAAGAAATATATTTTCAAAAGTATTGGAAGGATGAAGACTGCCATATCCATCTTCCTTTGATCCCTTCAAGAAAATTATTCTCAGAGACAGCTTAAGGATCTGCAGTAGCTAGTTTCTTATACAACTCCATTACTCTAGAAATGTGAAAACATACTTTTCATGTATGCAATTCAGTTAGCACACTCTGCATGCAGAACAGCTCCATCACTAACACTAGGTATAACTTCCAATATTCAATATTATTTTTATGAATTTGTTTTGTGAATTTACTTACCCACTTACTAATCATGTAATGCACTTCTTGCTGGACAAAGCCTTTAGGCACAGAGTCCCCTCTGTGCAAAATGTTGGAGGTACAACACATTGTTGCTGGCTTTTAAAATATAAAAAGGGAAGTTGTGCTCACATGATTCAGAAACAGCATAAAGAGAGGGACTTACTAATACAGAAGAAACAAGATTTCTAACAAGAAAACTATGGAACACAAACACATCTTATTATAAGATACGCTCATTATAATGCATAGTATGCTCCCAAGATTATAGAGACTTATAATACAAAACATTTGAAAGTGTTCATCTGTGACAGCCATATAAAAATGAATATAATTGGAGAATTACAAGTGAAAGCATTTTGAAGGACTGACACGTAGCTAGGATTTTATGATAAATGCATTCTCTCTTTAGAGTGAAGATTTCATAGCTTCTTCTCATGATTTCAAAATACTCCCATACCAGGCTTCAGGAAAAAAAAATAAAAACCCTCCTCAGCTTTCCCCCATCACTGAACTCACGTCTAATTGGAATATTAACTACACATACTTTCCTGAAAATAAAAGAAAAAATGAACAAGAATAGTTATAAACACCAAATTCCTCAATTAACAGGCAAGTTCAGTTTTGCAGGTCAGCTCCTGTGATTGCAAAGTGACATGTTCCATTTTCAAAAGATATATGGGAAATAAAACCATAGGCTTTCTTCCCCATCTAATGGGACTAAAAGTGCCCGAGCTTCACGGGGAAGTCATTCATAGCTTTGAAGGCTGAACTAGCAGACCATTAATTCCATAGTTTTCAAACCAACTGCTTCAATATTTAAACTCTTGGCACCTCTTAATTATATTCGTCCCTACTGAAGGTTTATCTTTGTGAAGGCATTTACTGGCTGCCCAGCATCCTAATATCGATGTCCCAGTAGAGTCCAGTAGCAAGCCAGCAACTAAAGAGTTAAGCTGCCGATAAGTGGTGTATACATTGTTACCAGACCTCATTTAAGCCTGGTTTATAAGCATAGCACATTATTTGTGATGCTACCCCAAATGTGTTTGATGCATTCCTACATGGCATGGCTAAGCACAGGGGGTTTAGCAAGTTTAAGGAGAAACCTGAGTAGGCAAAAGGGGTTAAAGAGCTCAGATGGCAGCTGTTCTTGTCCCTGAAAAGAAAATGTGTTCAATTATTCATGCTCAGCTTAAACTGACAATGAAGCCAGCTTCAACACAGTTATTCTTCTGCATTATTCATACCATGGAACTAGCAGAGTCTCTGCAAAGATATGTTGTTGCAGATGGATGGAGCCTACAAACGGTTTGGAAGATGAGCTTGCTCTAACTAAATGAGGAAAGTGTGTTGGGGGGAGACTTAAATATGAAAACCTACAGAGCATTCCATAGAACGTGCAGATAAGGCTTACTTTATCTGGTAGATACTGAGTCTTGGAAGCCTTGTTGAGGTGCTGAGGTACAAGAAGCAGCAGTGAAATTTTTATCTCATGTGCATGTCAGTGTTGACATTCCCCTCCAGGAGATGAAAATATTGATAAAATCCATTTAACATAATGGTAACTGTATCACAACAGGCCTTTTGTACTTGCTTCTACATGTCTGGAAGGCCAGGAATTCTCAGCTCCTCCAAGGACTCCAGGTAGTTTTCAGACCAACTGCAGCCAGCAACTGTATCCCTACTGACAGCTGTGTTCCTGTGGCCATCAGCAGCTGCCCTCTAAAAAACCACAGAGGGCAATCAAGATATTACACCTCTGCACAAAATTTCAGCAGATGCCTTTTTGTGGATATGACTTCTAGAGAACACTGGGCATTATGTCTCTTCTTAATGACCCCAGAGCAGAGCTCATCTGCAACAATTACAGGGCCCTCTTCAGTGGAAGCATCACACAAGCTAGTTAACTGAAACTTTTTCAGAAACCCTCAAAACCAGGAAAGTGTTTCTCAGAGTAGCATAAACTGAGATGGTTTCCTTTTGGTTCACCTGATCATTCATCTGTAATTTTATTCCAGGGACTGAAGTCCATCCAACACAGCAAAGACCTACGATTTGTTGAAATTTCTGCTTTAAGCCCATAACCCATCTGAGATACAATACATCATCAGAGTCAGGTTTTTAATCAAGATTTAAGTCACAGTGTCCTTGTGTCCTCCCTGCAATTAGTCATTTCATTAACTAATTATCCTCACTGTTGGGAGCTTGAATTCAATTTTTACTCCGACTTTGTCTCACTTTTGCTGCCAACCACTATGCATCAGTTTTCTCTTATGTTAGAGAGCCACCTAGCAGAAGATTCAGCACTTTTCAGATTCCTGCAGGACACAAGTTACAATCATCTTTCACATAAACAAAGCTCGGTTTTTGCTATGCACAAAGTTAACCTTATAACGTTTTCTGAATATACTGTGGCTTCTGCCATCAATATCCTTTTTGATATGTAGGCACAGACTGAAAGCTCGGGGACTTAATAATTGTTGACAGTACTATTATGTTACAAGTTACCACCTTACAGACTTGGTAGTTAACCCTACAATTAACAAGGGCTTTACTTATTTTTTTGATCTTACATTATATGTTCTCAACATGCTATGGGGTATCTTCATTTTTCACTCTGCTTTTTATTGAAATCAGAGTACTCCGGAAAGGATTTCAAAAATCCACGTGGAGTTTATGGAAGTTGTTTTATTACTAAGAAGAGCCCAAGCTAAACATAGCAAGTTCCTGTCTTTGCATTTGTACCACAGGAAAGCACACACCCTTCCCTTGAGGTCCGGTTTCTAGACCTGGCTTCTCCTCCCTACCAGCCTTGGCATAAACCACAGCACTGAAACACAGTGGTAGAGAACAAGAAGTCTGGGAATCAAGGCCTTCGCTCCCCGGCAGCAAGCACACATCTTAGTAGTATGATTACAATAACCGAAGAGCGCACACTGGATTAAAAGGAGAAAGGGAATAGAAAACAGTAAGGCAAGATCAAGAACTGATCTGAAATCTACTAAAGTAAGAATGCAGTTAAATACTGATAGCAAAATATTGTTCTATCTTATAGGAGAGATGTTACTCCTAATTTTTTGTTAATAAAGTAGCTAATGAAGCTACATCAAGTGTATCTGAACCCCAGCTACACGGCATCTTTACTCCACACTTGGCTAGTTAATAGAATAACATAAACCCTTCAGGTCACTAGCAGGCCCTCAGGATCACTTCTCTGCCCGTGCTTCATCTAATTGCATGGATTTACTGCAAGTATAAGCTACTTAATTTCTTTTTATGCTGAAAAAGATATCAGTTTATGCAGGGGCATAAGTTATCCCTTTTCTCTATGCATCTTTTCTTATTGGGGGGAGCTCAAGTAACAGAGGTTAATGCTTGAAAGCATTAGAGAGAAACATACCAGCTTTCATTTGAAGAATTGGTGGTGTTGCAGAGGCTTTCTGGCAAGGATTTTGGAGGGACAGTTCTGACTGCCATGGACACTATTGCATTACATATCCACATTTTCCTCAAGTGGATTACTGAGCCTTTCCATTCCTACCACCATCTCCCCTTGCCTTTCCAGCCAGTTGTTTTCCCGGTGAGCTGTTATTTCCCTCATCAACAGTGATCAGGAGGCACCATCTAGTGGCGCCTAGCAAATCCATTCAGTTAGCTGCTGTTTCAGAGATTTACAGAAGCAGCTCGTGCTATATATACAAATAATTCTATATATTATTAGTCACTAGCATCTTGGACAAGCTCTGCATTAAATTCATCTGCACAGAAGCTGCACTGGGTATTAGGCACAATACCTAACAGGGAAGCACAGCACTTGGGTGCTACCCTTGGAGATGGCCAGAGCCAAGAGTAGTGCTCCCACACCTGAGCTCTCCTGGTCAAAACAGGGGCTTCCAAAACAAGGAGTTCTTATACCAAAACCTAAACCTGAAAACCAAGTAGCTTTGTCAGAAGGTGAAACTCCATTTTGACCATGTTGCTTTCTAATGCAAAATTCAGTAATACTCCAGGAAATTTCTAAGGCACATGCTTCCCCACATTTTCTCCTTTCATGGATGTTTGATTTCTGCTTCCCATCCTTATTCAGAAAAGCCAAGAAAGCAGACACTGATGCAAATTAAGAAGCAGACCTGGGTTAGAGCTTAAACATTAGCAATTTGTCTTTGGTTGTGTGCACTCAGACAAGTTATTGGGAGATAAGCATGCTGTGAACTTAATGAATTTACATTATTCTGCAATCATACAAACAGATCCCCATCCCATAGTGAATATAAGGATTATTTTGATGCTCAGGAGAAGAGTAACAAGCTACCTTCAGAAGCTTTTGGCTAACAGCCCACATATAGCTTTTGCTATAGTTATGTGGTATAGTATTTTTCAGTCTTCCTTGCCTCTCAGAAGCATATCAGCATATCCGTCCATTACACTTGCTTCATCTCTCCCAGAGAACTCTCATTAAGGCAGTTTCCCTGGCAACATTCTTTAGATCAAAACCCCTCAGTAGCTACACACTTATCTCTCCAAATACCAAACAAGTTCTTGCCCAGAGTCCCATAACATCTCACAACACTAGGGGCTCCTTCAACTCTTCTGCTAAAGCAAGATCACCTCCACCCAAATAGGGTTAATAGGTCCCTCCTGGACATCTAGAGGCATCAGCTCCACCTCATCCCAACAGTGTGAGTCAGCTGGTTGATTGCCCAGGCAACATGGCACAGACAAGTCTGAGCCCCATGTCCATCAGGGATGCTAGGCAGCAATTGGTTTTTAAGTGAGAAAGACATAAGCTTGTTCCCATTATGGAAACAACTTTAAGGGCTCATTCTCTTGAGGCACATTTCAAAAGCAAAGAAACGCGTATCCCAGAATTTGGACAGGTATAATCCTAACTCCTCACTCACAGACTGGTAATCACTTATCCCATGGCCTTAAAACACTACAGGTCCCAAACAGTTTTACAACCTTCAAGCACTTTGCAGTCAAAATTACTTCTCACAGCCTAAACAAGATAATTAATCAAATGAAAATTTGTGACAGGGGTGATAGCTCTTGCCCAAGGACTTGGTAGTTTGTTTTAAAGGAATAGAAAACCCCCAACTTTTAGAAATAAAGCATTTCATGGTGTATTACCAAACCCTAAGTGTTTGGCTGCAGCTGTCAACACATTATCCAAGGGAAGCATGAAGGTGGGGGTAGTATCTGAAAACGGAACGGCTCTTTTTACCTTTGCTTCTCTCTCGTGTATTGCACTGACTCCTTATCCAAGCATGATAAGAGCTATAAATGAAAATAATCTATGAAAGACCTACAAGACTAGTACAAGTAGCATTATTAACTGACATTTTACCTGTTTATGACAGAGATGGAGTATCTCTTGGAATTAATAACGGACAAAAACCCCAAAGGACCTCAGTGAAAAGTGATGGAACGAGGTTTCATCAAGGAACAAAGCTAGCAGGTTGCTCTGGATATACATTGAAGTAAAACCTTTAGAAGTACATAGGTCTTTGCATTCCCCAAAAATAACCTGTTCACCAGATGAATAAACTATTTCGTTATTTCCTGATACCCTTTTTTTCCCCACTTTCTATGCACTAAAGCTTATCATACAATGGCTGCTGGCAGAGTTATGAAGGAAATGTTACAAATGCAGTCTTAGCACACCCACTTTAATTTCAATAGAAGTTTGCCAGAGCTGCATTTGGCCTAGTACCCATACATAGCAATTACAGCAAGATTTTTGATGTAGTCACTATTAGATAAACAATGTTATTATCCCTAAAAGGCAGGGAAAAGAGTGGAGAGAAACAAAGATGTTTTAGGACAATCTGCTTGGCTGCAATGAGGCGAGAGGAAGTTGGCAAATAAGTTTATTGGCTAGGAAAGGTGGTGGGCCTTGGGAACGGCAGGATTGGAGCAGTCAGCTTGATAAGAAGCATTGATTAGAAAAAGCCGTTGAGACTGCTCTGTGACTGTAGGGTTTTTGTAAAGAACAGTGTGAAGGAACCATGGCAGCTGTAGAGAGGTTACTGGAGGGGCTTGCTCCTGCCTTCTTGGACAGCAGAAGAAAGAACTCCACCAAAAGACTGCCCTTGTGTCACATCACTGGCCAGTGGACTGGGGCTCTCAGAGCTGTGCAAGGTCAATACTCATATGGGCAATCTGGAGCAGAATCCCACTGCTGTGAAACCAGAAGGGGAGGGAGGATCATCTCTTCTACATATATATAACTACAGCAGATCTAACTGGGACACTCCAGGATGAACTGCTACCAGTGAAAGATTTACTCTGTACCCGGCACTGAGGGTTAGCTAGGCATGCCTCCAAGAAGATTTATGTCATGCCCACAACATTTTTGGCTCATCACCTATATAGCCACCAGTGCTTTGGGATCTGCTGCAGGCAGTCCCTTCTTCTCTCCACTTTATTTTCCATTTTGCTTTTTGCAGAGGCCTAATAACAGCCCTCTGTTTCTGTTTCATCCCTTCTCTTCTTCCTCAGCTGCTTGGATTTTCATAGAATTGTAATCACAGAATCACTAAGGTTGGAAAGGATACCTAAGATCATCCAGTCCAACCATCATCTCATGCCTGTGACCACTCTAGACCATGTCACTCAGTGTGACATCTACACTTTTCTTGAGCATCTCCACGGGTGGTTACTCCACTACCTCCCTGGGCAGCCTGTGCCAGTGCAGCACCACACTTTCTGAGAAGAAATTTTTCCTAATATCCAATCTGAGCTTTCCCAGGTACAAATTAAGGCCATTACCTCTCGTCCTACTGCTAGCCTTTTGCAGCAAAGGACAGTGAGAACTATCTCCCAAGATGTCCTGGGAGAGAGGCCAGTTAAGTTCTCAGCACTTCTAGACTAAACATTGATAGCCCAATGTCCAAATTATCTTGCTTTACTGAGAATTTAATAGCAGCACAAATACAAAAATGGCCAGAATAATCTTACATGTACACATAAAATCATGTAATCATGACTTTAGAACAGGAGAAATTATATTCATCCTGGATCAATTTGTATGCTACATTTTGCTATGCAGACTCCTCACCTGTAGTATCACTTGTCACCTAGAAAAGTAGTAACTGATTTCTGAATCCACCTGGATATTTAGAAGAAATCAAACAACTTGTGTAGAGGTTGCTACTTGCCTCAGGTGAGCCTCTGCTTTTGCAAAACTGAGGAGAGGAAAAGAGGCACAGATTTAGCAATAGAGTTGGTGGGATGCTTGATTTATACTGTGTTTTCTAGCAGGTTATTTCTTTTTATTTTTTATTTTACAGAATTCATAATCCAAAATTGCTTCAAATTACATATATTAAGGTAATTCAGCACTGGTCGGAAAAATTTGCCCCTCCAGCAATCAAAGGCATAGATGGATTACTAAATCCTCTTGGTCTAGAAAAGCCCAGGAGAAATTTTATCCTGTCACAAGTCTGCATTTGCAGTGGAACTGGACAAAAATGTCCTTCCTGTTTCCTCCATGTGCCAGACAATGATAGCTGTGCTTTGCAACACCACAATGCAGCTTTAAGCTTCATTGTTAAGAAAAAATTACCTAATCACCTTGAAAGCCAAAGACCACATAATAGAGATGAAAATGCAGTATCCAAACAAATCAATCTTTTTGAGAAGAAGTTGCCTGTGCCTCAGTTCCCCACAGATGAGCCCGGATGGTGCAACCCTTTCACTTCATGGGACATGGTAGGAACCAGGCAGCGCTGGCTGAGCTCTGAGGCGCTTTGGTCAGGAGCTGTCCATCATCATGCCCCCACAAACTGTTTAGAAGTAGAAGACTGGCCAGATGCTGGCCAGTCAGGACTGAATAGCTGCTCAGGAGTGATCCATTTGTACTCAGGGACAGATAAAATTCAGACTCAGGTATTTCTTGGCATGCCCTTAGGTTGCTTCCAGAGGGAAAAGTGATCTAAATCCTGGGCAGTACTGAAACATGTCTGATGATTTATTTTTCCCCCCAGTGTTACTTGAGAGTCCTGTAGAGGGGAGGAGGGCTGGTAATTGTCTGGAAGTAAGATGTGGCTGAGAAACATTTTGAGGGGCTCTAGTTACCACAAGCAAAAAAGGTGCCCCATCAGGCTGTTACCCATCCACAATGAAAATCCTATCTTAAATTATGCTGGAAAAAAAAAAAAAACAAACAAAACCATCACTACCACTAACAAAACACTTGAAAAATTGCTGTTATTTCCCCCTCTTTCTTCACTAACTTTTCTGCAGTCCCAGAGCATTCAACACAACAGTAGCATTTGTTCCCTTTGCACATGTTTCTGCAGCTATAGGTATTTTACATATAAGATCTCTTAAGCAGAAAAAAACATCTTCTTCCACAATATGTAACCTTGAAAAATACTGGATGACAATAAAGGTTTGTTTACTTTTACTATTTTCATATCATCCAAGGACAGTAACGGCTAACCTTCAGTAATGCTTGAGCCCAAAGAACCGTCAAGTGCTTTCTTCTAAGTGTTTGACTCTCAGCTCAGGGTTAAGCTGTTTTTCCTTGTCTCTGAGTGTCCTTGGTCACTCTTTCCTTGACAATGGTTTACCCTTTTGAGGCACTGATATTCTGTGTACTTTGCCACCACCAGAGTTACAAGCCGCTCCCCGAATGTTTATCCTCTTTCTAAAGGCTCTTCTCAATCTGTAGACATGTTTAAGGATTATAAAAATGTTTGAAATTCTTTCACCTGTAAATATGAATGCATCTCCTCCCCCCAGCAAATATTTCACCAGAAACACTTCCTTAGGTTGTTCGGATACAAAGAAATGCAACATCGAGAAACATTCCAAGATCAATGAATTGTTAGACTAACGAGACAAATACACTTTGGCATGCCTTGAGTGAGAGAGGCCCTCAAACCAGAGGCTGTAAGGAATCACAAAATGGCCTGGGTTGAAAAGGACCTCAAAGGTCATTTAGTTTCAACCCCCCTGCTGAGTGCAGGATCACCAACCACTAGACCAGGCTGCCCAGAGCCACATCCAGCCTGGCCTTGAACGCCTCCAGGGATGGGGCATCCACAACCTCCTTGGGCAACCTGTTCCAGCACGTCACCACCCTCCGAGTGAAAAACTTCCTCCTAAACACTGCAAAGAAAACCATTATAATCAGTGGGTGCAGGATTGGAGTCAGAGTAGAAGGCAAGTGGAGGTCCCAGGTGGTGCCAGTGTGAGATCTGAGCCCAGCAGCTGGGCCCAAACTCAAGACTGGACGAAGCCGGGCTATGGGATGGGAGCCTACAGCATGACCTATTGCTAACAGGCCCTATATGGGAGCTCTCTTGTAGTACTGAGCTAAGGTCAAAAGCATGACTGGTTCAGTAGCTGTGTTTGTGTCAGTAAGAACACACAGCTTTGCAGTAGGTGAACTTTAAATGTAAAGTTAAAAAAAAAGAAAAGAAAAAGAAAGCAGATGTTTATCTAGGAAGGCTGAAGTGAAGTTCTAGGACTGTATCCCCCTGCTTTTTTTCTTTCAAAACATTCAAAGGAGTTGGGCTAAGTCTGCCTGGAACACATTCAGCCAGGGGCTGATATCCACCATGGAAAACAGCAGCTTAAACAATGTGTCAGGGTTGAAAGCAATGGAGAACATTTAGAGAAGAATGTCAAGAAACCTTAACTACAGCTGCTGCTTCCTGCACAGACTATAATTAGATACCAGGCTCGTACCTTATACATACTTAAGATACAAGCCAGAATGCTTTTTGCTAATTTTTCCATCTCTGTGTTCCCACTTGTGCTCTTTGTTGTTGTTGCTTGCCAGCTTTCTGGTAAAGCAATATATCTGTGGCTGATATTTGCTAGGAATCATTGTGACAAACATTCTTAACAAAACAAAATGCTATTTTTTTTTTCTCTCTCCAAGTAGGCGCTGAGAACAGTAAGGTTTAATTTCCTGCCTCTCCACCTTCCTGATGTCTCTGGTTAACCTCAATTTATTTTTTCACCTCAGACTGTAAGAGAGCTTTTTAAACCAGTGTCATTTCAACACTTATTTTTCATGCTGAGGCCCTGTTTGTGAAAGCACCAGGTTAGATATTCTACTTTTTTTCTTTTTCTTTTTTCTTTTTTTTTTTTTTTAAATAGAGGAGACTTTTTTGATGCTCAAAAGCATTGCGAGAAGCTTGACTTCAGGCAGCCATTTTTGGATACCATGGTCTAGCAAAGCAGTCCTCAAACTCTTCCATCATAGTGATGACTGTGGCTTTCTTAACAAGTCGAGAAACCCTGTTAGTGGCAGCTTCTTGGTTTCACTGTTCAAGCACTCCAAAGGGAAGACCCAGAAGTTGCATGTTGGCATAGGTGGCTCCTGTGCCACACACAGCTTTGCTCTTAGTATTGCATTCACAAATGGGGACCAAGGGAAAGCCTGGCTGAAACATGCTTGTATCTGCCTATCCTCAGCTACGATGTTGGCCTGAAAGCATGTTGGGTAGTTGATACAAAAAGTGATGTATCCCCAGGTTAACGAGAGTTAACCTGGTATTCAAGGACATGTTGGAGGGACCTCTGGGCAGCCTGATCTAGTGGGTGGCAACCCTGCCCACAGCAGGGGGGTTGTAACTACATGATCTTCAAGGTCCCTTCCAACTTAAGCCATTTTATAATTCTGTGAAAATGGCATTGAGACCACAGAGCTGCATTGACCAGGTGTGCTTGGGCATGTATCAGTCCTTATTCTAAGTCCATGTCAGCTTTGTTAAGTTCAGTCCTGAAGTGATTTAATTCACTCTGAGGCACAGGGTCACATCTCCATTCCCAAATAAAAACATTTGACCATCTCAAGTGCTAGCATGGATTTTGTTACCACAACCGGGACATTTAAATTACAGTGCAAGCATGTGCCTATTGCTATGCCTAGCAATGGTGCACTGAACCACACTCCTTTGCTTTACTTGTGCGTGACAAAATACTGGGTCTACTCTATCAAACACAGCAGGAATTGATTTAGTCTGCCATTCAAGAGCCTGATAAAAGGTGAGTTCATTAGCTCAAGATACACTTAAAAGAAGACGAAAAAGAGGCAAAGTCTTGAGCTATCTTTTCATCTCACTGTTAGCCTCCCTAGAAAAATCTATATTTTTTTCTTTAGATGACTTAATTTTCAAGTGGTCCTAAAACAAAACTTTCTGTTAACTACTAGGAGTTTCTTACCAGCCATATACATCTAATGAATTACTGCATGTGACCAATTATATAACTGTAATTGCTCTAAGTATCAGCCAGAACCTAAAACTAGTGTGGAAATTTCATGCAGATATGCTCATGAAGTATAGGAACAACAACAACAACAAAAATTGGAGGGTACACTTTTTTTTTTTTAAACTGTAAAAGAAAAAAAGAACTTATTTTAGTGCCTACAACAATCTTTAACTGAGCAGGGAATAGCATAAAGGCCCAAAACATCAGCCTGTTATTTTCTGCTGTCTCATTCTGATGAACTTTTTGCAAGCGTTAATAAAATTTTCTTAATTCTACTCCCATAAAGCTCTTAATGTATTTGAAGTTCTGCTTTCTCCAATCATTTCTTTATTGTATCAGTTTCTCTTTGCCAGGATTAGGTCGGGTGAAGGATATGAAATACTGTTAATTATCAGCTTTTAGTGCCAAGGCAGTAGTCAGCTCCTTCTTGGGAACATTTCCAACTTAGCAACAACATCTGCGTGCATTAATGCTGAAGATAGGTTACAGGCACATAAGCATCTGCATTGTCCTCTTCAGTCATTAGTGACAGCTGTTCTTGTGCAATACCTACAGCAGGGATAACCTTGGCTCTCTACCCACTCCTGCAATGGATACTCAAGAGCTTGTTCTGTATCTCAACTGCTTTGCTGATTTCACAGCCTAGCTACTATCTTACCGTCTTGCTTTAGGAAACCTAGCTACATTTTCAGTACACACAGCTCTCACTGCTTTAGTATGCTGCCCCAGGGAAATCATCACTAGGCAGAAGGCAAGGCTCATAACTATGAAAAGAAACCACGACTAGCTGTAACGGTTCAGAATGTTACTTCACTGGATACCCTGGTGATGTGCAGAACTTTTACCTCCTTAAGAGCTGTACTGTAAACTCCGTGCAATTCAAGAGGGTTTTCTGTTCTTGCCGCATGACATTGACACCAAGGGTGCCTACCATCATTTCTGTGCTGCCTATCCTCCATTGCCAGTCACAAGATCTTCTCCAGGCAATTTTCCCTTCTTCTCTCCATTTCCTACCCTCTGCAGATAGTGAACTGCACCCCATATTGCCACAGCAACCAGCAGCAGCTTAGCTATGTTGAACAGCCCATACTAGAAGTCATGATCCTTCATTTGAAAGGGAAAAAAACAAAACTTTTTTTTTTATAGGTACTTCATCCCCTTCAACAGCAGGAGAGAAGATCTGTGCTGGCAACCTTCCTCTGCACTACCACTATCACTCAGATAACTCATTATCAAATACAGCTTCCAGGGGCCCATGCACATCCTTAGATGTATGTTGACAGGAAGATTTCAACATACAGATCTGTGCCAGAAGAAACAGTACCCCCTGCAAGTTCCCACCACAGCTGTTCATACGCATTGCCTGAATGTTCCTGCCTAGCTTCTAATCGTCATGCTGCAGTTTTTTGGGTTTTTTTTTCCCCCCAACCATAAGGAACAGACTAGGAAGCAGTAGGGGAACTGTGATTGTGTCTAATGCCCAGCAGATAGTAAAGCAGAGGATGGATAGGTACACATCTTAAACATGAAGTTTTGTCCAGAGAATGACTCCCCATCAGATCCCATAGTCTACGGCTACCCAGACCCAGTAACCTGGTCCCATTACCTTGCTTTGTGTACTGACTGCATCCCTGCCCTGAAAAGGTGACTTAATATTACCTAGATACTCTTACTCTCTCCTGTAAAAGATTGATCTAAACTGAATACAAGCACACCCACCCTAAGAAGGGGCATGGAGAGAGATTACTGTGTGTTCTGAGACATCTGTAAAACAATGCAGAGAGAACTCCTTATCTCATACCTGCCAAATCAGAAAAGGAAAAAATTAAAGATCCAAAAAGAGAACTCTGCAACGCCCTTCTGGCCTGAATGTATTCTACCTCTTCCCTCATTTAGCCCCACTTGGTAAGCCACTACCTCTACTGAGGGTGCATCACCTGGGCAAGCATTCCATCAGATGCAAGCTCCCCAGCATCCCCATACTCAGTGTGCAGAAGAAAACTGAGACAGCTGATATGCCTGCCCAGCCATCTGAAGATGTGTAGGTGCTGCATCAGCTGAGGTGGGACAGCCACGTGCAGTGGTGCCATGGACTCCCCTATGTAACTGACACTGGAAAGAAAAAAATCACTAAGGTCTTCTCAGTTGGAGCTGATATCCTTGTAGGCTCTGGAGATGATAGCATGCACCACCAAGCTGTCTTGCCCTCCTCTTCCTACTCCTTGATGATTCAGGAACCAGCAGAACTGATCCTGAGATAGGCTATGGGCAGTGACAAGACCAAGGGGAAGAGAACTCATTAACATCATAGAATCTTTAAGGTTAGAAAAGACCTCTAAGGTGGATGGTTGGACTAGATTATCTACTATTAATATTTTATTAATATTTCCCACAGAGCCATAACCCTCAGTGCCCCATCCGCACGGTTCTGGAACACCTCCAGGGACAGTGACTCCACCACCTCCCTGGGGAACCTGTGCCAGTGCAGCACCGCTCTTTCAGAGAAGAAATTGTTCCTAATATCCAACCTGAACCTCCCCTGAAGCAGACATTGAGAGGGAAGGAGTTCTCAATACAACAGACATGAATCCATTTCTTATAAAATGCTTTTGTTAATGTAACAACTAACTTTGGGTAGTGTCGGCTTGGTAAAGAACATTGAATTAACTGATCAAGTGGTATTACTGGTTTGCTGAAAGCTATCAGATGAGATAATACAGTCCTACAATAGTACAAACACTCCTTTTTCAGTGTCTGAGACATGGAGCCATTTTGCCTCTGTGTTAGGTCTCTTAGAGAGACAGTGCAGGGGAAAAAAAAATGCTAAAAGGCATCTGAAAAAGTCACTGCACCTAATAAAAACTGTAGTGCTGTTTCAGAGTAATAGCTCAGAGAACTGCGGCAACCAGCTTAACATTCAGTTCATGACCTGCTAAAAAGACAGTGAATGTGTAAAAGACCTGACTGAGCATTTTGCATCTTTATGTGAGATGGTGTCAGGTACAAAGCTCAGAGAAGCATGCAGTGCCACTGAAGGCAGGAATTTCCCCACGAGCCATAATGGTATAGAAAATAAATCATGAGCAACCTTACTGAGAGCATATGCACAGATAAGTTTTCAACTAAACCAAACCCTAAGACTTATCTAAAGCAAGCAAAGCCTGAAGGACAACATTGCTGCCTTAAGAAAATGAAAGCAGTTCTAATAGAAAGGTTACTCTACCACTAACATCCAATGGAAGAAATTATCAACCAAGCCCCAGCTCTGTAAGCTCCATAAGCTTTGGAGGGCCCATAGAGTCAGAGAGCAGCTGAGGTTAGAAGGCATCTCTGGAGATAGCCTTGTCCAGCTCTCCTGCTCAGAGTGGGTTTGCTTAGAGCATAAACATCGGTTAGGTTTCAAGCATCTTGAAGAGTGAAGAGTCTACATACTCTCCAGGCATCCTATTCCAGTGTTCAACCACTCTCACAATGAAAAAGTATTTTTTTCCCCGTGTTTAAATAGATTTTACTTTGTTTCAGTTTGTGAACATTTCTTCATGTCCTGCCCCTGGGCACCACTGAGAAGAGTCTGGCTCTGTAGCCTTTACATCTTCTTATCAAGCATTTTGTACATTGTTAATATCCCCCACATATTCTTCTCCAGGCTGAACAATTCCAGCTCTGTCAGCCTCTCACCATACATCAGGTGTTCCAAAGTTTGAATCATTTCCATAGAATCACAGAATATCCTGAGTTGGAAGAGACCTATAAGGACCACTGAGTCCAACTCCTGGACCTTACTACAGTATACACATGTCCTTCTACTGAGGAGGCAAGATCTGGACAAAACTCCCAAGAGCTCTCTCACTATTGCTGAGAAAGGATCACCATTTCTGTCAATGCTCTTTCTAATGCAGCCAAGGAATCTGTTGGCCTATTTAGCTGCAAGGGCACATTGCTGGTTCATGGTGAACTTGCTGTCCACCAAGTCCCACAGGTCCTTTTCTGTGGAGCTGCTTTCCAGCCTGTCAGCTCCCAGCATGAACTAGTACATGGTGTTATTCCTACCCAAGTTGAGGACTCTGTGTCTCCCTTTGCTGACCCACCATTAGGCTCATATAAGTCCATTTGTTCTCCTTGCCTAAATCCTTCCAAATGGCAACACAGTGATTGGTCTACCAGAGCTTGTATGTGTGCAGCTTGCTTAAGTGGTCTTTAACCTGATATGCTTCCACCTAGGGCAAGTTTTCCTTGCTCTAGACTTTCTCACAAGTCTCAAAGACCTGGGATTCCTGAAGACAAATATTACCAGTAAAAGACTGAAGTGAGCCTCTGGTCAAGCTCATCCTTTCTCTTTCTAGTCCTTAATCCTCAGAAAGCATTTCCTGTGTAAGTGTATTAGCCCAGCAGTATTTCTGTTTTCTCACCACAAAATAAAGGGTGAAAGTTTTTCTTCCCAGTGCACCTATAAGAGAAGGGGTGGGGTATGAAGCACTTGTACACAGGAGCAATGGCAGGGTATGGGCCACAGGTATAACACAATAAATGCTGCTGTATCTGCTGTGATGAAGCAGTTGTAGTGCTGTCCTGTTGGAGCCACTGGGTACATGCAGAAAAAGTTCTGATGCCACTTCCTGGCATGCTGTATCTGTGACACATCTTTTGTTGGAGCACCATCACCAGGCTCCAGGCATAATTATTTTGATGAAATACATTCATATATCACCTCCCCGCTGGAGTTTAATTGACATAAAGGAACAGAACAGAACATGGAAGAAATCTGTGCTGCAGTGAGTCAAAGATATATGTGGCCTACTTACAAGCTCAGGTGAAAAATGGGAGAATAATGACACCTATTTTGCAAGGTATTTGACTTATAGGTCTATAACTCTTAAACTCTTGGCAAACGTGCTCCAAAATGAGTTGGAAATATGAGAAATTTACTGCACACTAAGCATTCTCCCCCTGATGAAAGCAGGGGGGCTTCGTGCTTTCTTTTTCCCCCTCCTTCCATTCATCACCAACTGGAGAAAAGTCAGAAGCTTCAAAGCACACTGGTAGAAATATGATCCTGACACCAGATTTTACACCTTAATCTACCCCTTATTTCAGCAAGGGCTGCTTTCCATTATCAGCCTATCCATCAGTCCAATTCACATGATGGAGGAGGCAAAGAGTGAGGAAAAGACAGGACGTCAGGAAAAGTCTCTTTCAGGAGAGGTGTCAGGGAGGAGCATTTTTCATGAAGCTGTTTGTAACAGTGGAGCAGGGCCACTGCTGTTTGGGGGCTGAGGTGACACATACTCCTATAATTCATACTAGACCTGACCATAGGATGTGCAGCCCAGCAGCTTTTGCTGCTACCACCACTCCAAGTGGTTTCCAGTATTACTCAGGGTTCCAGGATTGGTACCCAACTAAGCTGCCTGGGTCTGCAGAAGAGAAAGATCACAGCAGAGACAAAAGGAAAAGTTTCTGTTCCTTGCGATAGCCAAGGAAGATGATCAGAGAGGAGTTCTGTGACGACATTTAGATGTGGAAGTACTATAGATACCTCTTAGGAGGCAGAAACCAATAAAATTAAGGTATGAGGCCACAGGTCAGAGTGAAAAGGCAGGGTACAGGCAGGGTGAAGACTTTGTTCTGAATTCATTACATATTTTGTCTGCACAGAGATGAAGGATTATACAGTTACAGTCTGGAGTAGTTTCTAATGCTTATTATTTCTTGTTTTAGAAGAAGAGGCCTTTGTAGCTTGGCAGAAGAAAAAGCCGTCTACTAGAAAACAAGTGAGGTGTGACCTGTGATAAGAACAAGGGGCGATCTGTTTACAAGGCAGGATGAAAACACAAGTAATTAGCTTACCAGCAGACAGGGATGACTCTATCAAAAGGGAACATGATGCACAGAAGGCCTTTATTGATGGTCACACTAGAAACTATATTAAGGAGATCAAATTTAAAGTCAGCTAACAGGAACTTAATGATGCTCTATTATTATTACTTCAAATAGCTCTAACAAGAGACCTCACCTGTATTATCCAGATTTTTCCAGTCCATATTATTATTCATCAAGTATTCATGTGGCCCTTTGCAGTGAACCCCAGGCTGACTGGAGGATGACTGGGTTAGTGAGCATTCTGTTCAGACTCACTGCAGATGAGATGTGGCCTTACATATACAAATGGCGAATACTGCTATTTCAAGTAGATTCTATAGGAAAGTCACAAACGCAGTTCTGTGATCTTAAAAGGAACTTTTATCTAAAAAAGAAGTGTGAATGAAGGTCAAATAATAGGTCAGGATGTAGAAGATAGGGACTGTCACTTCTAATTCACTGACATCCTGTGTGACTAAGTAAAGCATGATCTCTGCATGCGTTCATTTCAGAAGCTGAAATAATGGAATAGTTACTTACTTCAAAAGGCTGCTGTCATGCCTAATCAAAAAAATTGTTTATAGAAAAATATCAAGTTTTGGGGCAGAATGCATCAGAGAAATGCAAAGCGTTGTTTATAATTGCAGGGGAAAGGTAGAACATTAAGAATGCAAATTCAAGCATTTGAAAACTGGAAAATGTCAAAATTAAGGTCAACAGTGAAATCTTGGTTTGTCTTTCTACGTATGCATTACAAGGTACATTGTAATCATGACATGTCATTTCAGGAAAATATATGGCAGCTGCAGAGCAGAGCAGATGCTCTCCTTCCACCAGCTTATACCTGAAAGATTTACAGTGGAGGCAGACTCCCTTTGAGTTAAGCGAGGGGAGCTGGCCAAGCTTAGATAGCCTTGTACCCCAAAGTTTCCTGGTGACAAGAAGTTAAGTATTTAAAGGTGTGCAATAAAAACCACCAGAAGTATTTATGTATCCTGATGCATCTGTGACACAATGGAAAGCAACACAAACTATGTTAGTGTTACTGATGACGACTGGTAGCATTTTTGTTATTATTATTATTATTTTTTAGAATTTAACTAAACCATTCTGGTGTTTTTCTTTCTTCTTCTCTTTTTTCTTTTCCTCTCCCTCCCTTTCCTCACATCAGAAGTGTCTCAAATTGATGCTTCTCCATTTCTTTCTTCTTTTTTTTTCCTACCCTTCCATCCCTTCTGATTGTCCTTTCTCTGTTTCATACATCTCAGTTCTTCCTCAAAACCCTTTAATCTTACTATCATCTTACTGTCATCTTTGCTAGAGCACCAGTTATGCCCCTTGTCTTCCCCAGCTCTATACTTTTAAATAAATACATACAGTTTCCCTGGCAAGAATACTGGAAACACATGAGAATCAGGTTGACTACAAACTTGTTGGAATTTTTGTTGGAACTGAGAAGACATCCAGAACAAGAGAGAAAAAGCAACAGATATAGAGGGAGATTTTGCAGCCCGGATGGCAGGGCAGCAGCCTGTGCTAACCGGAAGGAGGCTGCTCCACAGCTCTCTCTCTTCCTCCTCTGTGGAATTTCCATATGGACTCAAGGAGAAAGTTGGGTTCTTAGAGAAGAAATACAATTCAAAGTTGAGTGTGTAGAGAGTCAAGTTGATAAGAAATATTGAAGGGAAACAAAATTTCAGGCAGAGATAAGAGTTAATGATAAGTTCTTCACACCAAGGCAAATTTTCTTCACGTCAGTTAAGCCTGGGATAGATACATCAGGTTTCACCAGAGTTACAACACCGTACAGAACACTAGAATTGTCCTATGGCGTTTTAAATATTATTTCCACCCACTCCCCACACAGCATAAAAGTATCTGTCTAAAGGACAGAAGTCACAATTGCACAACCCAAATAACAGAATTCAAAGTGTACTAATGATCCAAGCTGTCACATTTGGCATTTTGAAAGGGCAATGCTAGGATCTGAGATTATGGGTACAAAGACAGATTTAAACAAATCAAATTCTCAGAAATATTCCCATATAACTCACTAACTTGAATTACAATGTTTCTAGAAGTGACATTTAGCTAACTGTAGCATTTGGAGCAAAAGGAGGTGGCTTGCAAAGACAACTTTTTCTTTGGCTTCCTGAAATGATGTGCATTCCAAGAACTGAGAGACAGAGCCCAATATGACAAATGAAGGGTAAATCTCAATTAAAAACACCAGGTTTCCTCATACAGAATTAGACATTTCTTTTTTGTGCATTGAAGAGTATTGACAATTTGCAGGCTGAGAAATCAGACTGTGCCTCAGACAAAACATTAATTACCTTGGGCCACCCACAGAATTATCCAGAATACTAACTGTAGTTTAGATTCATAGCCTGCCTTGCCTGAACTTACTCAAGGCATAAAAGTCACTAGAGAGCACTACAAAGCATATTTATACTTGCAGACTCATATGCCCTTCAGCCTCACCCACTGCAAAACTCTTCTCTTTTAATCAAAGCATTAGTAAAACTTCTGTCAATTGTACCATATTACCTGGCTGTTCTATAATAGAATTATCTTTGAGATGCCTGCAGAAAGAGGAATTAGTTTATTTAACTCATTCAGAATCTCGACTGACTCAGATTCCCGTGAAGCATTACCGCAATAACCTGCATAGGACACGCTTCAATCATTGCTTTAAGTAGCTGCACTTTTATGATGTCTATAGACAATCCAATCACCCCACATGTAAATGACATAAATAGCTTGAGAGATCCTGATCTGAAGAGATGTGCTGTCTCTTCTGTGCCTCAATACATGGAAGACGGCCTCTGATAGATAGAAAGACCTGAGCCCAAGCCTCATTTATTTCTCACAAGGAGAGAACTGAGATAAGACCCAACAAAGACTTTTCGGGATCTCAGCAAGTCCGTAAGCTTCTTGACATGTGCCAACACATCTTGAACCATGTTTCTTCCTCAGCATTCCTACTTCCCTGCAAAGGCGGCTTTGGGCTGGTCAAACTCAAACAATTTGACTGAGAAAACTGGATCTTTCTTTGCCTCAACCATGCAAGCAGTAGCAGTGCAAATTCTCTGGGTATCTTGTATGATAAATGCCCTCCTTATTTTGGCTGGGGGGGGGGACAGGTACAGGATTGCCATCCGCTAACAGGTACAACTCTCCAAAAGGGCTTAATGTTCTCTGAGTATCCTCTGACCTGAGGTGTAAGGGAAGCGGTTGCAATATCATGCCCCATACACTGTGGGGCATAATGTTTTAGAAGGTCTGAGGTTCATTTGGCTATCTCCATGCTCCAAACTGGGCTTCCCAAATCACCAGTCACATGAGAGCAAGTAGACTCATATTCCCAGAGGAGCACGCTTTCAGTCCTTGGGTACTTTTCTAAGAACATCTCCTGGTTAACCTTATCCCCAGCTGTAGTGAGTCAGTGACATATTACTTAACCTTCTTGGAGTGTTTCAAAGGCATCCTTAGAGATTTCTCTCTACCTAATACAGACTTTCACCTTGCTTCAATTGTTAAACCTGTTGTAGCTGCTGTGAGAGATTCAGGAACGTGACTGATATTTTCCAGGAGCCTCTAGTGGCAGAACAGTGGCTATAATTAATCATAATTTGTTTTTTCTCTTTCTCCCCCTCACTCAGCGTGCAAACAACAAATCTAATCATAAGTGGGTGGCCCTCCAGATGAAGCAGTTGTCTTTGCAGAAGTTAAAAACGCAAACCAACTTCAAATGCAGCAGGAAACATGCAGATGAAGTTCCAGGTAAGAAATATATAAAGAAATGAAATCATTGCACTCATAATTTCTCCAACACAAGTACTTTGTGCTCCCCAAGGAACAGCTGTTTTCAGTCTAGATTAGTATCACTCTACTGGTGACCCTTCAAAGCAAAGTTTCCAGGCAGCAGCTTCTCCAGTTCTACACGATCGAACATCCTGTGTTTTTGTTTTTGGAGATGATCGTCTTGTATGCAAAACAACACAGAGAAAAACACTGATTCCTGTTTGACGTTAGTCATGAGAGGGATAATCTGTCTGATTTTCCAAGCATCCACATCACACAGAGAGCCACTGAAGAGAGGGTTTAGGCTGAGAGCAGTACAGCTTAGTTTGGGGAATTTGAGACTACGGACTACGTTCTTTGTTACTGTTACATCTCCAAGGACCAGCAGCTTACATCCAGTGGAGGATATTATTCCAAATACTCAGGGGAAAAGATGAAGTGATAGAATAAGTTGCTAATATATTAGCTCAGCTGGCAGGAACAGGATGTAAGCCACCAAGAAGCAATATGGTCACATGAAATAATGGCACATGGTAGTTTCTACTTCATGACACAAGTTTTGATGTTTGCTCCATCATTAGACAGCATCACAAAAATATATCATTGTATCAGATAACTTGTCATCAGATTTTAAAGTGATTGCAAGTGTGTCGTGATTCTGCCTCCCTTTGTAGGATTTTCCTTATGACTGACAGATATAGGAAGCACAGTCTCCCTGCTCATTAAGGTGACCGTCTTGTTCTCCACTTCAGTGATTCATGACACTTCCTCAAGTGTGAGCTATCTAACAGCAACTTTTTTCTCCATCTCTGTCCAACTCCACTAGCCTGGACTGCGCTGATACAGCTTATCTGACAATGGGGTACATATGGATTATACCTAGGTCCTCAGCCCCAGATAGCATCATCTGCAGTACTTCCCTCCCTACTGAGCATCCTTCACAGTGTTTAGCCACTAGTGTCTTCTAACATTTTTCAGGGTTTTTTTTGTCCCTTGCTCTTCTCCCAGCTTTTTGCTTCCTGTCCAATACATACGTGTGTTGGTTCCATCTGACAAGAAAGTGATGGCCACTCTATTTTCATGGCTACTCTTACTTTCATCCAATGTTTGGTTACTTTTGCAGTCAGAAGTGTCCACAAAGTTTCATCAGGGAGATTTTGGAAGTCACATCAAAGAAGGAAGATCATAACCTGTAGAGCTTAGCTCTGTATGCAAGTTGCTGTTATAGCAGGAGATAACTTCCCACCAGCCTTTCCTCTGTGCTGTTTCTTAACTTGATTGGCTCTGAAAACTTTCTTGTACAATGCATCAGGCATTAGTATGAGTCCACTTGAGGGAAAACATGGTGCCAGGTAAAGAGGGAAAGAATTCAGTCCCTGGTGACAGTTTGGCTGTTTTTGCCCTGTGAGGTGGGGGGCAACTCACAAAAAAGCTCCTCAGTTTTCATTCCACACCCCTGAAATTTGGCTTTTACTTCCCTTTACTCCTCTCTTGTTAGAGAGATTCATTTTTTTCTGGAAAGATACCATCTCTCCAAGAGCAAAATTGCCAAATAACGTGTGCAGTGTAATATGGGGAGAGCAGTAAAGACTCTTAGGGCTACAAGATTTGTTCTTCTTTTTAGTACAACACTACTAAAAGCCGTGGGCTTATCCCCAGCAGAGAATACTGTCCCAGAAACTTAGGCAAGAGCACAGCAGAAAGAATATCGTTAACCACTAAATTGAATGCAAGCAAAACAGAAAAAAAGCTATTTCAGCTTCTGACTCCCTCCAAAAGGTTCTTGCACTATCTATTGAGTATTTTACACTGCAATAGTTAACATTCACTAGTTAACTCATTAGAAGCACGGTAGCTAACATTTCCTCACAGTTGCTAGCACAGTGGGCAATGACATCACGAACACAGAGGCAATAAAATTTGTATTGAGCTAGAAAAGAAAAAAAAGAGCCAAAACTACATGCATAGGACAAAAAAAAAAAAAAAAAAGAAAAGAAAACCCAGCAGAACAAAGTGTAAAACATAAAAGAGCGCAGTTGCCTCCAAGGTAGCAAGAAAGCAGGACCACCACTGGGCTCAGCGCCATGCAGAGAGAAGGAGAAATAGTGACAACCTCAGGAAGAAGCATGGCAAAGTCCTAAAATACCCTGACACCCAGTGGCACCCATCTGGAGCAGCAGCCAGCAGATGGCAATGCCAGCCCACATACACATCCCTTCAATTGCAAATGCCATCAAGGTGGCCACAGTTACTAGCCTGCATCCCCACATTGCCTGAAAACGGTGAGTTAAAGATTCACCTTTCCTACTGGCAGCATTGTGATGATCTCACCCTGACTGCACTCCTGCTTTCTCTGATGTAGCACTGAACAACTCCCTTAGTCGTGGTGTGGGGATGCTGGGACCTGTCAGGCACCTGCCCAACCAGTTCTGTGCAGGCACTTTTCAAAATTGTGTTTACTTGTCAATCTTGCAGTCTGTGCAATTGACTTTCCTGAGTCACTTGCTATACACAATAGTCTGAGCTATTTTCCCCTGGCTCTTGCTCTAAGGCAGGTAAACGATAAGCAGATTTGTGCTGCATGATTTCTCGGTATTTTTAGAGCGTGCCTGGTTAAGCCTTTGGCAATGGACTCTGCAACCTGACATCATTAATGCCTTCAGAGAAGCCAAGCAAAACCGCAGCCTAGAGCAACAGAGCCCAGGGAACAGGTGCGTGCTGGTAGACCCACCTTGTAGCTGCAGCCATGCATCATTCTGGTGGGCTACTACTTCTCCCATCAATTGTTTCCAGCAGCAAAGCAGTCAAGTTTGGAATAGTTGCAAGAAATTTTAATGCATTAAATGGCACTAAAAAGCTTTCTGCCTGTGACCATAAACTTCATTTCACAGCAGTACATGGTTTATGTAGTGGCAAGAGCAGAGCATGGTTAAGAGAGATGAGAGCAGAAGAGCTGGTGCACAGGAGAACCTGTGAAGGAGCAGGAGAGCACACAAGCAAGTGGAGCTCCCAGAATATCCTGGGACTGAGCTGCTGGTGGGGAAGCAAAGAAGGGCTGTGATGGGTGGGTGGTTGCAGGACTCTGTGTAGGTTGGATGAGCTCATATAAACTGGGAGTCTGATGGCAGCTATGGTGAGAGTGAGCCAGAGGTATCCCCAGACGGCTGGGTTCAGCAAGCAGCAGCGACAGGTAGTGCTGATGTGACTGCTCTCAGGGAGTGCCTCTGGAGACTGGCAGAAAATTCCTGCTCCTGCCTGCGCCTCTGCTTGTTTGCTTATGTGCTTGGGCATCCTCCTTATCCAGGAGATGGATAAGCCAGATAGGAACCTCTGCCCAGAATTTGCAGCTGCCTTCAGTGGCTCACAGCAGCTTCTCCTTCATGCTTTCCCTGTGATATTTCATTGTTCTGCCTCATCTTTCTGCTGTAGCTTAATCTCTTACATTGTTCTTCTTCCTTTCCTAAGACTATTTTCTATCCCCACCATCCAAGTCATTTGTCTCTGGCTTACCTCCAAGATTGTTTACACAGCAGCCTTGCCTTTCTGAGCAGCCTCCTCTCACCTCTTTCCTTCTTCACTGCTCCTTTGGTATTTCTTCTCACATACCTCCCAGAGGCTTAAGATTACTAGAAATATTGTGAAGGCCTCTCTGCAGCAGCAAAGCAGAGGTGCAGGGGCCAAGAGAGGTTTAAGATACCCGTCTCAGCTATCTCTGTAGCCACGGAGAAGGGGCACTAACCAAATGGAACACCTCTTCTTTGGATCCATTGAACTGGAAGGGACCTCAGGAGATCTCTGATACAATTTTCTGCTCAAAGCATAGTCAGCTCTCAGATCAGACTGGGTTTCTCAGGGCTTAATCCAGCTGTGTCTTCAAAACCACAAAGCATGGAGGCCACACAGCCTCTCTGAGCAACCTATGCCTTTGCTTGACAGCCCTCAGGTAGAAGAGTTTTTCCTTACAGCCAATCTGAACACCCACGTCAAATATGGATTTTAATATAACTGTGGCATTTCAGCTAATTTTATGTTTTTAGGAGTTACTGCCACAATGACAACATGATTAACCTCAACCTACTTCAAATAATTCAGTAATAAAGCATATTGCGTATCACCTTTTCTACAACATACGTACTACAGAGGCTGGACGTTTGTGGGACAGCAAGTACCGCAGCCTGCAATGCAGGGCATCCAGCCACAACTTTCTAGTCTCGATCCTGAACTCCCCAGCTGGGAGTGGAACAGAAATGAAGAGGCCTCTCATTGTTCTGTGAGAACCAACCCCGCAGAACTGCCAGAAGAACACTGCTCCCTTATCTGCCTCAATGGGTACCAGCAAACTGCATGGCAGCTGTGCCCCCAGAGGAAGGGATCCACTCACACATCTTCTCATCTGGTGTCACTGTAGGCACACATGCAGCCCTACACTGCTGTCTTCTAGTCAGAGCCAAACAGAAATGCAATAGAAGTGGCAATATTTTTCTTTTCAATGACAAAATGTTCTGGCTCCCATGCCTTTACCTTTGCAACAGCTTGTAAAGCAAACTGCATTCAACACTGGAATCAGCAGTAAAATCCCATCTGATCTGCTTTTTTCTTTCCCTAGAAACAGCTGGGTTAAAAATCTTTGACTAACAAGTTTTCACTACCATACTAATCACTTCTCTTAATCAAATCAATGAACCATCCAATTTAAATCTGCGTCTCGTGGAACAAACATTTCACAAAGATTCGAGTGCAATAAATTACCATCAAACTCAAGATACTGAGCTTAAGGCAGCTCCTGGCACATGACTCCTGCCCTTCCTGACAGCCAGAGAAGGGAAGGGAGCATTTCCCCAGCTCAAGGCCAGTGATGGGGCCGCTCCTTGCTGTGACTAGGAGGGCAGATCAGCTCCGTGCTTCTGTCACGTTCTGCTTTAGCTCTCATGGCTATGTGTAGTACTGTAGCAGAAGGACTTTTACAGACTCCAGCTGAAAATTTAACACCCTGTTGTTATTTTGAGGGGCACTTAAAGTTAAGATCCTGTGCCTCATACTTAACTGGAATGAGCAGAGCTGGCAGTTTGTTTCCATCGCTCAGAATAAGTCTATCCTCTCTGCAGGGGAAGCACAACAAAATTAAGTCTGGTCGTGTGTAGGCAGACATCCCCATAGCAAGGCGATTCCCTTCGGAGAGGAAAGCTCTTGTCCAAGAGCAGCTTAGATGTACAGTATCAAACCCCCCACTATGTTAGGAAGTAAAAGCACAATAATATCATGGTAATGGGTACCAGTGAGCACATCCTTGGCATTTATTGGGTAGACAAGTAGGGACATGGATTTGTGTTTCTGCTCCTGAAGTAACTTACAGGAAACCACTAGGCTTCGCTGAAATAACATGAGATTTCACATGGTCTTAGCAGGCCTGCAGCACCTATGAACAACACTGTGCAAAACATCATAGCATCTTTAAGACTAGAAAAGGCCTCTAAGATCATCTAGTCCAACCATCCACCTACCACCAATATTGCCCAGTGTAACATGATGCAAAGCACAGCAATAACAACAGAGTAGCAAGGTCCCAGGCTACAGTAGTTGAGGAATTGCTCAAATACAACAGCCATATGCACAAAAATAAAGAAAAGAAGCTGCTTACCTTCAGAAGGCCTCAAATACACAGCAACCTCTAACAAGATACCTTTACATCCACTGCCAACCCTTAAATGAGGTCTGGGAAGGGGTGGATCCTGGTTCCACTCCTTCTGGTCACTCAGGTGCATTGCCTGCACCTGAGCTCCCCTGGGTTGGCCCTGCCTTCCCACCAGGTGCTCAATCACTGGTTCAGGCCATGACTTAGCATTTCCACTACACCCACTAAACATGTCTCTAAGTACCACATCTGCCCTTTTCTTAAACACCTTCAGGGATGGTGACTCCACCACTCCAACCTCTGTGAGGGCAGTGGCACAGCCAGAACAAGCAGGAATTTGTCACAGCAATTTTCCCAGTGCTAGGAATGACCTGTGCTCTGCAGGCTTCTAGCCTACCTGCATGAGAGCACACAGCCTCACTGCCTGAAGAGCCACCGAACAGGGGAAGAACACAAAGAGATGAAATGCTGAGGACAGTGCTTCTGTGGGAGCAGCAGTGAGACTGACAGGGTGGCAGCTCCCAGAAAGCAGCATGAAAGGGCTGTTCTCAGCAAGAGGAACCCAGGTGTGCTCAAGGGAAGGAAGAATCCAAGGGCACGGTAAAGGAAAGGAAACTGTATACGAACGCCTCACACTTTTCTGTGTAGTTCAGGAAAGGGGAACATTTGCTTCTAAAGAGCATTGTTATGCCCTGAAGCAGAGGATGAATCGAACTCGTTATAGTTGTTCATCCTCCTCCCTGGTGGCCACTTCAAAATATTGGCTTTTGTTTCAAAAATGTGTACGGTACTTATATTTGCAAAATTAACCTTCAAAATCAGAACCCATCATAAATGAAGATGCTGCATCAGCAAAGAGCCTGGAAGAGAAGCTCAGAGAGGTTGCTGCCATTCACCACCTGAGGTAGCTGCCAGCTCTGGAGCCAAACTGGTGTTCGATGTCAGCAAAAACCTGTTTCTTTCCTGATGTACTTATTGTGGTATTTAGTCACCAGCTGATGCTACAGGTTTAACACAGTCAGTACTGGGGGGAAGAATAACTGTCACTCCATTCTGGCTTTTCTCTGAAGAGATATATGTTTCTCTTTTATTTATGTTCAAATACAAAATTACACGGACTAGAGTTGCCAAAATCTTCTGGGGCTTGAGCTACAAAATCCAACTTTTGGCCTCGTGAATTTGATTTTGACTTTCTCTTTCCCCCCACAGGCACCGAACACCTTATAGACACCTTGCCATCATGCAAGAGTTGTTCTTGAAGTATGATTTGGGTGGGGGGAAAAAGAAGGAAATGGTAGATTATGCTCTTTTAGTAGATAAGGAGGTGAAGACATGGTAACCAGATTTGATCCGTGGAAATAAGAGACAGGAACTCAAATGGCTACCTAGGGAGAGAGATGATCTTCTCTGAAGCCATTTAAATGGCTAATCTATGGCAGAACTCCCACTGACCCCTCAGTAACAACACCTGGCTCTTGAGCTGAATAACATACCATGGGGCAGCAAACAAATGTACATCCCATGTCTGCCCATACCACCTGGTCACTGGCAGCTCAAAAGAAGCCGTGGTTATACATGGGCCACAGGGAGCTACGCAAAGAGCCTGGATGGTGTGGGGGCTGCATAATGACTCATCAGTACTTTAGTCCTGGGATCTCAGCTTGCCTCCTTTTGATGAAACCTAGCTTCTGACCCCAAAGTAAGCGTATTGTAATCTGCATTACTGCATATGCCCTACAGCATTAATATTTGACACAAATCCTAAAGGAAGCTCTCTTTCTTATTACTGATTTGTCAGAGGTAGATGGGTAAGAATGGTTATGGGTGATGTACGCAGAAATGGCAAAGGCAGAGGATCCCTTCTGGGAGCCTGATTATTGAAAATCAGCTGCTATTTACACAGTTAATGCCATTCACTTCTTGCACCTGCTCAGTCATTCATTTCCCAATGCAAGCCAGCTTTGCCCTGCTGCAAAGTCAGGGAATTTAAGGGAGTTCCACCTGCAGCTTTTCTCTTTCTCTCCAGTGACTGCAGAGTTCAGCTTATAAAACCCCCATTTGTACATTTCCAGCTTTTCATCTTCCTTTCTTTCATTTCTTTTTTACCTATTTATATGTATATATACTTTTCCCAGTATTTATGCCCCTGGTAATGAATCCAGAGTGCTCTCACTCTAAATCTTCTTTCTTGGTCTCCCAGTCTGTTCCTGTGCCACACAAAACCCATTTGATTCTGTAATCATCAGGGGGAAAGAATAAAAAAAAGAGCAATTCAGCCAGCTTTCCAACTTATGCCAATCTTTGTCCACATTCTGTTGAATCATTCACAGAGGCTTCATACTCTACATCTCGGGACAGGGTACTCTTTATGATGTCCCTACAGATGCAAATTCTGTGCTGACAAGTGCACTCTTTAGTAGACGATACTTTAAAAGTTTGGTTTGAAAAAAAGCAAGCACACACAAAGAATTATGCAACTGACCTGTCTTCCCACTCCTGCCCCCACCTGCTTTCTTCCTAATGAAACTCTTCTGTAGAGAAGCCTCAGGCCATGGAGTGGCAGGGAGGGAATGAGGGAACTGTTTTCTTATGGTTTCACTTAGTAGTGTTGAAAGATGTAGCAATGTAAGTGCTGGAAGTGAGATTATGGGAGGTGCAGCTGCAGCTCTAAGCACCTGAAAATCTTATCAGCCATCTATCAGCAAGGGTTAATTAACAGAAAAGTGAAGGCTTCTGCTTTTTATCTAGTGTTTTCTATTGTCAAGAGAAGGACTTGCATATAATGGAAAATCCACCCTTCTTCCTAGCAGATAAAGCATTTGCAATACTAACCTGTGAGATGGGTTGGCTTCCATTCTGTTGGTGAGGTGTTGTTCATTGAAGGGGATCCATTTGCTTCTTGTCATAATTAAACATGAACTGAACAGCTTCCCTGAATAGCCAAAGTCTTCTTTGATTACCAAAATCTTGTATTTGATTCCTGCCAACAGCCGGCAGGTCAAGCTCAAGAAAGTAGATAACACTGGGATTAATTCAGAGCAGATAAGGACTCACCTGTCTTCAGCAGGAACAGCCTTGTGCTAATGCATCTGATTGAACCACAGTTGGAGGCATAAACCAGATGAAAGGCAACGATAAAGGGAATTAAAAGTAATAAAAGTCTTAAAGATGAAAACTGAACAATCCCCAACCTGTCTTCTTTTTGTTTCCATCAGAAGAAATGATAGCTCCTGAAACCAGCACATGTCAAGTCAGACACCGGGAAGGAATGGAGAGGATTATTTCACAATTTTATTGCACAACTGAAAATTAACCTTTTCCTTTTTTTTTTTTTTTTTTTTAATATTTACAAGCCATTGATTTTTGCACGCACAATCTAAACAGCACTTTCCCCGATAAAATTGTCACCTAGAAAACTTACACATGGACTGAAGCAAACATGTAAACTAAGAGGTCCACATTAAATGCGAGTTGCCTCAGTGTAACCCTGGGGGGAGGTGCGTGGTAGATAGGGTGGCAGAGGGAAAAAATAAGCATTTTTCTTTATTTTTCTTTTTTCTTTCCTGAAATGTTACTCAAGGACCTTTCCTCAACCTGGGAGGGGAACAAAAAGTTTCGGTACAAGTTCGAGCAGAAGGCCAGGCAGTCAGGTAATGCACTGACAGGGTGGTGATGTCAAGACACAAACCCCTTCAGCTCAAGCCTCGCTAGCAAGTGACAAGCTTTGCTTCATGCATGGTTCACCTTAAAGGTCACAACAGCTCAATTTTCCCTTGGAGCATGTAAAATCACCTTGGTCATGACAGACCAGGAGTGAGGTTTGAGCCTTAGGAAGAAACACAGAGGGAAGAGTGAACTTTTCTCCTTCTCTCCCATGGATTCCCTACTTGCACTTTTGGAAAAGTGCAGGCTGACAGCAGCCAGCAGCAGTTACACAGCAGTAATATGGTGTAACAGACACCACACAACCAGACCATGGGTAATATTTGAATCATCATTATGAAGCTCACAGCTTTGTGCTGAAAATGAGTGCTTTCCTGGCTGTTAGCATGAGGTGCCTGTCACAACGTGTATCACAGTCTCTGGAGTCCACACATCACCCCCCTCCCAAGGCTGATCCGCCCACACGTTTTCCATCACATAGATTGTTGTTTTCAAGATTGTCAGTTAATATTGAGTTTACAGCCTTGTAGCACTTACTGCTCAGTTTCCAGGGGATTTTGACACCTGCAATCTTAGATGAGGAGGTGGCAGCTCTAAAACTGGAGCTCACTGGCCCAGATTTGTCCCCATGTTACTTCAGGCAGGTGCATGCCTGAGGGACCCGCATGGGGAACCATCAGCACTGCAGCCTCTTCTGCTCATCACAGAATCACAGAATCATTAAGACTGGAAAAGACCTCTAAAATGACCTAGTCCAACCATCAGCCCATCCCCACCATGCCCACTGACCACATCCCTCAGTGCCACATCCACACGTTCCTGAACACCTCCAGGGACGGTGAGTCAGTGAGCAGAGGAGTGATTTAGTGCTTAGGTGAACATAAAAGTTCTCTGCAGAAGTCCTGCTCATTCCATCAATTATCAAAGGAAGCTAAGGGGACAGCTCCAACATCGCAGCTCTCAGCTGCCAAGTTGTTGTATGGGATGAATCTGATCCTGAAGGCTTCCAGCTGGGCACCCAAAAGCATGGGGGTTCTGGAGTTACGAAGTACAAGATATTTAGATCACTTCAGTGCTACCTTTCTTCAGATTTGGGGACTTTTTTTGGTGTAGGGTGGAGAAACAGAACAAATGATGCCAATGTGACCTATAGTGAAATTGGAAGGAAAAGGAGTGTTTGTAGAATTATTACATGATTTAGTGCTTGTCCATAGCAAAATAACCTGCTGGGAGATGGCTTTGTGAAAGGCAATTCAAGTGTGTAGGAAAAACAAAACAAATGACCAAATGACCATGTCAAATCTTCTAAAGTCTTTGTTTCTTCCAGAGCCACACAGTCACCATCACCATCTTATGCACTGCTACCAAATTGTAGTTAGGTGCCCTAAGGAACCTGATCTCCTTTTGACCTTAACTGTATTAAAAGTCTAAGTCTCTCTGTTCCCTACCACAGCAGGCCAAGTATTCATTTTATTTAAGTGAATTCATGCTGGTTTAAGGGAACCAACAGTGGAAAGATGCTTTTTCCATGTCTAACAGACATAGCCAGATCTCAACTTCATTAAAAGTATCTATGCTTCCTTCAAAGTACCTGCCAACACCTACCTAAGGTTGCACAGGTGTGGATTTGGGGGTACAGGATACTGAGAATGCAGGACAAGAATGGAAAACTCTACAACAGGCTATCTATCTGAAGAAGGCTTCTGAAATTGATTTCAACAAAATTTGTATCAAATTTGCAAATTATTGAAACTTGAGCAAACTTTTTGCACACACTGATGATTTCAACCCAATTGGATAATCCACAGTGATACTCTCAAAACATTTTTTTTTTCTGGAAGGTACATAGTTTAGGGTACAGAAAAGTTTGAAAAATATCAATATATCAAAAATAATGCAAGACACAGTGATTCCATCCTTATAGCTTCACATTTCTGATTTTCCTCTTAGGCTTAGACCTGAAAATTAAAACAGGAAAAAGCTGCAGAACAAATTTATGTGGAGGCCCAAGTGCCAAGCCATGGTGTATTGGTAACTAACTCATGCAGGGGGACAGCACAAGCCAGTGGTCTTTCATATATACAAGAAGAGGATAGAAATGAAACCTTTGACAGCACAAAACAAAGAACAATCCCCTAGGCTACAGAAAGGGCATCTCTATTCTAAAGAGGTGATCAAGTACTTCTCAACAATTCCTTTTCTTTGCCCTAGAACATACTGTAATGTTTGCAGGTCTATTGCAGAAGAGAGACATATCGGCTTGAGAAAGTAAAAGTCTGGCAAACTGTTTGTCTCATGTATGAAAATGGAAATGAAAGCAACAAAAACTGCGAAATATTTGGATCCTAGGTGAACCTATTTAGGGAGTTATTTTCATTACATACACTTGTTTTGCTACAATGTGCATAAACAGAAAGAAGAAGACAGTGTCTCTATTCTCCGCTTTGATTCAAAACCTGCTGAATATTTTGCACTTATTATGCATCTTCACGAATATTAATCCTCATGAGTCTATACAGAAAGCATTGCTTTTTTGGATTGCCTTTGCTGTACTTAGAATAAACCCTAACAGTGTAAAGTAAGAAATGTAAACTCTCCATGAGTCGTGGATATTAATTATTCATGGTTGATTTGGCCACGTGAATAATTACAGCAATATTCATTAACGTTATGGACAGAAAGCATCGTTTCATTCATGATATGTCTATTCTCTTATCAACACAGCAGAAGCTTACTGCCCAGCTTGAATGCTGAGTCTCAAGCCAGCTGGATTAATTGCTGCTAATATAATTAGTAAGCACTGGGCAAGATGTTGAGGAAAAAAACACACACTTCTTGTTTCATTCTACTCACCTCTACCTAAACCCAAGGGGCCTCCATCACTCCCCGTGAGCACACATCTAAAATGTAGAAAAGCTCCACAAAGTCTATTGGAACAATACATTTAATTTGGAACTCACTATCACCCTCTCAAAAAACTCAAAGCAGGCAGTGGTGCTGTCCTCCCTGCTGCTGGTGTTAAGTTCCGACTGGATGAGGAGTTGATAGATCAATCAGCACCGGATGGTTTTTCCTTTCCTTACAGCATCTCTGGAGAGCACTGCTGGAACAACAGATCCACAGGCAGATCAAAAGACAAAACTCTACAAACCTCGCTAAAGCCAGCTTTGCCCAAACCATTGACCCCAGGGCCGACTTAAGGTGCAGACAATTTTACAAAGGCTGAATAATCAGACTCCCACTGTTACCAAGCTGCTATTATCTTTTTTTTTTTCCTTTTCCTTTCCATTAGGAGCAATGTGGGAATCCAAATATTGAAACAAATTAAACATCTTTGAGCTGAGAATGGTTTAATCTCAGTGCAGACTTCCATGAATTTTACAGCCCATAGAATTTACTACAGTTGGACCATGATGGCCAGCATTTGGTAAGAAATGCCATGAGTTCAACCCACAAACAATCCTACAAACAGTCCTTCTGAGGGACCCCAGAATGTCTTTGCCTTCCTCATTCCTCTGGAAATTTGGCTACATAAAGTACTCCCCCAAGTTATTTACTCCATCTCTTCTCTGCTTTCCTGACAAACTGTGCCAATAGCCTTCAGTGCTCCCAAAGTGGGGGCAGACACGCTGGGGGCTCAGGCAGAGCTAGGATTCATCACTCTTGCATGCTCAGCTGTTAGCATTCATAGGCTCAGGGCTGAGTGCTGCACGGCTTCTGAGTGTGTAATTTCCATCAGCTCCATGGGATCCCTCCACGCTAGAAAAGCCCATAGAACAGAACTGCAGGCATTCTGCTCAGAAAGCCTGAGGGCATGGGGGATAATTGATTTTCCTAAATCACAGTTTAAACCTCTCTCTCAGAAAAAAAAAGTTTTAAAAAAGTCTGTCTTTGCTCAGAATCAAGGCAGCTCTCATATTATGAAAAGCTCAGTGAGAGCAAAAGTAAAAAGAAGCATCACCCAGCTGCTTCACTCCCCGAGTACCATCCACTCTGTGCACAGAATGATAGATGAGTCCTCTAAAACACCCAGCAAATGATTGTGTAGGGACCATGTCCTAATCTGTACGTACCAGGGGACAAAAATAAGTCGCATGAGCCAAGCACCAGTTCCAGCAGCAACTAGAATTTTCACATACCCTATCTTTCACAGGGCTGATCTTTCAGCCTTAGTAGGAGTCTTGTGATAAAATGGTTAATTTAGTTAATGCATGTGTCCACTGTCTGAGAAATATGTTGCCATAATACTGAGGAATAGACTTAGCTTGGCTTGAATTACTTGGCCTTGTGTTTGGAGACCTCTTCTTGAATATATGTTGTGAGAGTAGTGTCTACAAGTCTGATTGGAGAATTAGCCCCAAGTCAGAACTATTTCTTTTGGATTTAAATCTCGAGTGTCATGGCAACACACCTCAAATTAAGCCTTTGTCACCTGCACAGTGCTTCCCATGAATGCATTTTGCAGAAGTTTAGGACATTCTGACACAACCTTTTGCATCCTGACACTATCGATGAGATAATTCTCCATTACAGTAACTATTAACATGTCTGGATAAATAAATCCATATGATACATTACATGAACAAATATTTAACTGTTTTTCTAATTCTCAGATTCTTTTTTTTTCAGCTGAGTGCAATAACTCCACTCTGCAGAGCAAGCAAACCCTCAAATTCCCAGTATTCGTAAGAGGAATACATTCCAGCCAGCTGTCTGTAGAAAAGCTTCTTCTGAAATTCTTGAGGACTTTGTGTCTTGTCTTGGGAATGTAGAACTTCTGATGAAAACAAGTTCCTATAACAGCAAGATATTTCTAAATCCAGATTTGTAAGCCTTTCCTGATCTCTGACTTGCTGTGCACATCAGCAGCTTTTTCAAACTTAAATTTATATAGTGAACCAGAATAACACTCTTCAAACATTTAGCAGTTCACCAAAGTGTTTAGCTGCAAACACACAGTCTAAATATGCATTCTGAATTACTACCATAAAAATTACTTCATTTACCTGTCAATGCTTCTGCATTGAAAATGCAGAAACAGTAGGTTATTGGCTGTCATTATCTATGAGTGACTTGGTTTCAGTCTCATTCACTGGAGTTCCAGAAACTTTGCTGCTTTCTTTTCCTAAAATTAAACTATTTTTGAGCTAACAAAAATACTTTTTTTGTGCACTCCTACCTTCTAATGTATTAGACCTCGCTGAAATTCATAAATAATGATGCTCACTCCACTTGCTGAGCTTGCTGTGTTCTCCTGTTGCTGCACTCAAACCTGAGGAACACCCATACAACGTCTGGCAGAGCAGCACGGAATGTCTTGTGCAATGCCTAAGAGTAATATCTCTGCTGATTTGCCAGGGCTCCCTGTGCTATTGGTCATTAATCTTTCTCAGCCAAAAACAGATGGGGCTATTAGGCAGCCTGAAGTAATGGGGGAAACTGGCAAGATACAGAAGGAAATGCATTATCTTCTGGATAGAACTGCATGTAAAAATGAGAACGTAAAAAATGTATTTTTCATATTTAATTGGACAATGTACGATTGTACCTACCAGAAAATAATGTGCGATGTGTTTCGTGCAGGGCATTTATAAAATGGCTCAGCTGTGCCAGGGCGTTATTTTCCCCTGCAGAGAGAAAGAGTAGCTACAGTCCTGACACGGTTGTTGTTTTTTTTTTTTTTCCTAACACAGCGCTTACTCTGCTGTGGTAAGTACTGCAAATAGCACTACAAAGTGCCTCCACTTGTCACAGTGTAAGGAAAATGCAGTTTATGATTCACATACAAACCACACGAAGCCTACCGGGTAAGAATTCAGCACTTAAGAACAAACATGAGCATATCTGATTTTCAGTCTAACGAAAGCGGTGGAACTGCAGGTACATTGCTAATTCCTTTGTGTCACTGAGTCCAAGATGACGATTACAAATAGAATAAAAATCATGAATGTGAAGTGGAACCAAATTGCTCATACAGGAAAACAGCAAGGCTGGAAGGAATTACTGAAAGTAGGACTTGGAAAAAAAATCTGATGGATTCTAAGGACTACTCAGGAAAAACAAAGACGTTTCCAAAAAGTAGATGGTAAGTGGCAGATGATCCTTAGCCAGAAAGTGATAGGAGGGAAATTACAGCCAAAAATTTGAAGGTATACGCTGTGACAACAGTGAGACATCATGGAAACATATCAGTGGGTTATAATAAGGCATTAAATGTAGGTAAGAGCTTTGGCCAAAACATTAATTGCAAAGCCTGTTACATCAAAGGGAAAAGCATGAAAACAAAAACAGAAGGACTGAGCGCCAGCTAACAGATTATTGTTTGAAACAGTAATTATGTCTGAAACAGAAAGTGGGAGGTCAGAAGGTGCTGGGAAATACACAGTTCAGGTTCTGCTGCTGGAAGGGGCTTACAGGGCTGAAAAAGACTTCAGGAACGTGAGTTTTTGAGTGGAGAGAAAAAGGAAACACAGGACAAGATGTGTCAAGATAAGACCCTCAGTAAGAAGAACACAATAATTCTGCTGGGTATTATTCCTGATCCCTTCAGTAGGAGAAGGTTAGTACTAAGGAAGCTTAAAGAGGTAATTTCTTCAAAACAAATTCCCCCTTAAAAACTAATACAGTGATATTTCACATTAGATACAACCCAGCAACCCTAAATAAAAAAGAAAATACCAACAACTCTGAAATCCTCAGATTAAAAGTGGAAGGGGCTTATAAATATGGTATTCCCTTACATAAATGAAAGAGAAGGATGAAATGCTAGTAACTACGAACTAGAGATTTTTGAAGTTATTCAGACCAAACAGGAAATCTTCACAGAGAATGGAAATCAAAACTTAGTACAGCTGAAAGGAAGGTATGTAACAGTTAAGATGGAATTTGAGCAAGTTAAGAGGGAATCTGAAGATCAAATAGTAGGAAGTTAACACTGAAAATACACATTTGCTCAGTACACCAAAAGCAGAAAACTGGAGAGAACCAGTAGGCCGCCCCAAACAGTAAGTAGAGGGAACAATTAAAGACAATAAGGACATCGACAAGACTCTAAATGATTTATTTGCATCAGTCTTCACTAGAGATGGTGTCTGAGTGGTATCTAAACAACAGACTCACACTTTTCAAATAACAAAGATAAGGAGAGGTCATGGACTGAAGACTCAAGAGAGAAGTGGGTGGAACAAATCAATAAATCAAAGGCATTAAGTTATTAAGTTCATCTGACATTTCTTGAATCTGGGAGAAATCTGAGAATTAAGTAGCAAAGTTGCTAGCAAACACCTATTACAGCAGAGGACTTGTGGACGGTCAGCACTGTAACTGAGTTGGGAACTTTTGTTGCCGGTGGTGTTTTTCTCATGGTGTTTGAGGAGCCCTGGCAGTTAAAAGACAGGTAAGCAAGCCTAATTTGCTACCAAATAACTGGCTGAAATATGTTCAAAAATAAACAAGCCCCACATCTCTCAAATTAGGAAGCACACAGACAAACATAACATGACAGACACAAGTCAGAACCAGGTCTATAAGGAAAAAAAGAAGACTCTCTGAATCTACTGCCAATCTCAGAGCTGGTTACACCAGCCCACACACCTTAGTCTATCCAGGAAGTCTCACGATTGCACAGATAGGCAACTAGTAAACTACCACCCTGCCCCCCAGTCTGCTTCTCATGACCAAGGAGAAAATAATGTTTGCATCGATAGTGGTACACCCAAAATATGTACAGGTCCATGCTACAAGTTATGTTGTTGTAGGGCAATCTAGTCCACCCTTGGGCAACACTGTTAAGTCAAGGAGAAATGTACATCCTCAAATTAAATTTTTTATATATATGAAACATAATGGTGGCCACACTGAAAATCTGACAGTAGATTCTGTGTAGGCACAAGTGTTCAGCCTCTCTTAGGATCAGCTTTTCATATTTTTCTGTACACTAGATAATCAACAGGACTGTGCTGCAGGGTTCTTCTAATTCTCAATACACAATGACCTGGACTGTCAATGGTGAATAATACAGGACTTGGGGAGTTAAGATTTTTTTTTTTTTTATAAATATATCTTAGCCAGTACTATCTAAGCACTCATTTCATTTCTTCCCAGCTCTTCACACGCTTATGTGTAAATCTTTACATAAAGCCATTAAGAACCAAAGAAAAGCACTTTGGAAAATTATGCAGTGATGTATTCTTATGCAGTCAACACTCTCAGGGGAAAAAGTAGTAATTACACATAGCCTCCCACCCCTTTTTATTTCTTGTCAAAAATGTTGCCTTTTTTGGCTTTTCTTATATATACACAGCATGATGAACTGATATTTGCAGTTTAAATGTCTGGTTTAACTGCATGGTTTCCACCGTAACAGAAAGCTCTCACGAAATGTCAGGTTAGAAATAAAACCAAGCTCTAGAGGGATGAAGCGGGGAGGAAAGTAGAAGGTGCAGTGGCTGAAAAACAAAATGGAACATGACGCACTGTGGATCCATTTTCCCAGCTCAGGCAGTGGTATTGGTACATGTGGTTGTACAGGGATCTGGGGAAGGGAGAGAGACACATTTCTCACTGAGTCATTTCTGCTTTCTCTATTAACATTGCAAAAGAAATTACAAATAGCCCTGCAAAGGGTAGTGCATTAAACCTCATCTCCTTATCCAATGTAAACACAACATTAATACTGAAGAATAAAGAAAACGGTAAAAAGTCCAGTGTCTTGTTTTCTGTGTTTTGCTTGTTAGGTTTCCTTTCCACCCTCCAGAATATTCCTGTGTGTATTGAAGTTGTGAACTTGACCAGTCCACGTTTAAGCAAACACTCACACTCAGATTCCCAACACATTCTTTTCTCCCTCGAATGGGGAATTTATTCCTAACAGTTCTGTTCCTTTTATTTATATACTCCTTTAACGAAGTAGTTCTCAGACCTTGTAGCAGGCAGCAGGAGAGCACTCAGGCTATAAGTTGCCATGCTTATATTGCCTGTTCAGCAAAGAAGTCCACTTAAAGCCCAATGCCCGACGCCTTCACAGATGGGCATGCACTGAAATGAGTCTACGAATCAATATCCCCCCGCACAAAATGCCTTGTAGGCAAAATCCAATTCTTGCCTAAAAAAGATAAAGAGTTACAACCAGGCCCTTTATTTTATGAGACACGCATGAACAAGTTGCTCTGGTGAAAGCAGACCTTACACTGACAGGTTTTGTTCACTTTCTAGCAGAGCTTCTGATCTTCTTTACTAGACCATTAGAACTGAATATGGCAAAAAAACACAAGGGAAACATTTCCTTGACAAGGAAAGTAACAGCTTTTGGGACTGGGGAATGGCAGGGCAGGGAATAGGGGATTTTCCTGATAAAACGTAACTAATTTGAGAATAAAAGACCAACCAATACCATGTACACATCTAAACCAGTAACACACCTTCTCTGGAGTGCAGTATTACATAAATGTCCCCTTCATTTTCAAGGCTAATTCAGACCTTTGGCTCATCCTGCATTAACAAGGTCATCCATGTTAAGAGGGCCACTGTGAATGTTCACAGGTGAAAGTTCCCTTTCAGAGTAGTGCAGATTTGAAATTCACAGGACAGTGACCCGAAGATCTTCCTTTAGAGTTAAAAAGTATGTCTAATTATTAAATAGCAACACGAAATCCTATATTCTGAAGGTCTGTCTTTGCTCTGCAGTTAAGAGAACAGAGTGCATTCCTGGCTCGTGTCTCATTTCCATCTCCTGTGGTATGGCGGGTGAGTGGCCAGCCCCTCTCGTTGACACCTCACAAAAGCTAAAGCTGAAAGGCCTGGGATCGTTGAGGAAGGGGCTAATGACCATAGTCTGGAGACATGTCACTTCAAATTCCTACTGTTAGAACTGCCAGGTATGGTATAAAAACAGAAAGTATTTCTCAGTTTGAAGTTTGAAGACGGCCCCAAACGTTGAGTGGCTCCTCCCTCTGGTGTCCCTCTTTCCCGCAAACGGGCTCTGTTGTGCTAGCTGTTGTTCTCTGCCGTGAGATATTTGAGAGCTGCGAAGCCGTAGTGACGTGACATGTCCTGCTGGAACTCCTCCTTCAGGGTCTTGAGACAGATGCGGTATTGCTTGTTGGAGCGGAACTTGGTGATGTCGAAGCTGGGGGCGTGCGGCATGTGGATCATGTAGGCATTGGGCAGCACTGTGAACTCGTACTCCTGAGGGAGAAAGACACTGGCTGTGAGGGGTGATCCCGAGCCCTCCTGCAGTGCACCTCTCTCATACCTCCACAGTCAAGCACATTCCATCACGCGACAGCACAGTGTAGGCCTCAAAAACAACTAAATCATACAACTATGCCAAATAGACCTTTTTTCAAGTTATACTTTTTTCTGCGTATGAAAGACCTACTTTGTCTTTGAAAATATTTTACTCCGTATAAGCCAAGTAATAGCGAAACTGTGCTGAAGTTATGCCTGAAGCCATGTCTGCAGCACAGATTTTGCAGTCGTGTGCTTGCAACCAACTGTGAATGCACACAGCATGAGCCTCAAATATCCATGTAAAAGCACACTCTTGCCCCTGTAATTTGTCTCACTTGTGATGCTGGAATAAGCAATACTTAAAAAGGCACATCCTGCGTTGCTTTGCCTTTATACTAACATACTCAGAGCAGCAGAACTGTCCCAGACTATTTATAAGCCTGAAGAAGTAGGAGAACCTGGTATCTTTTACAGGCTGTGTGTGAATATGGATCAGCTAATTCCATATACTTTGAGAAAGGTTTACATAAATAAACTTATCCTTCACAGAGTCTGATGTATTGTGCTAATTCCTCTGTTCCTCCAGAATTATTTCACTACTTCTTTTTATTTATATCTGACCAAGTTTCTGACATTTTTTTGTTGCTGTTAAAAATGATGGCTCATCTAAGTTGCAGTTACTTTGTTAGATTTGCTCAATTTTTATAATTAATATAATTATTATATCACTAGGGGAAAACTGGACAAAGAGCACTTCTTAGAATAGTCGAACAGTGACTACTGTAGGATGTACAAGAACCAAGTATCAGCTCTCACAAGGAACTGGGCAGGAAACGAATGTGAACCTCAGCACTCCGTAGCCAAGCAAAGTACTCAAACCACTAGGGTTATGCTAGCTACATTTTTTCGTATGAAAATTAAGAAAGTCTGAGTTCACATGAGATGTAAATGACAAGACACTTCAAAACCTCCACAAGCACATTTACTGTTGTCTTCACCCAGTTTCCATTTACAACTGTCATTGCACAGCATTACTAACCATCTTTGCCTAAGACAGTGGAATAGCCATTGAGCTTCTCTGGAGCATGCTGGCTTTAAAAAATATTGTTCCCTGGTCTGCACATTCCAGTCATTTGTAGCTTGAGGAGTCTGTGCAAGGATACAGACTAACTGCAGCACGGAGTATTCCAAACATTTTGTCAGGGAAAGACATTTATGGGAGAGAGCACACCTGAGCTAATAAGCACTAGAATTTTCACCTACAGATCTTCCTTCACCTAACAAAATATGATTGACCCAGAAGACACTGAAAACTGCTAGGTTAAGATGCTACCAGAAAGCAGGCGTTTGAGGAACACAGCCCAAAATGAAGGTGCTATGGCTGCAGTGCTGTTTCAGAGACACTTAGGAAACAGCAGCACCTGTTGGACATCTATGTGCAGCTGCAGCTCTATGGCTGCTCCTTTCTCATTAAGGGAGTGCCTGTTCCCTGGCAGGCACTGCAGAAGTGGTAAATACTCGTGCCAAGTGACAAACTGTCTTATATGAGAATGGGCCCCACTGAGCTTGTTAGGGATGACAAGCACAGAGGAAGAGCAAAATAACCTGGTGCTCACAGGCAGAACTCTTTTAGTTGGAAAAAAATTAGAACTAATGGGAAATCAAACACAAAAACAAAGGCTGCCATGATGGAATGAGGAGAGACGATAAACAACAAACTGTGTAATAACTCTGCAGGACCTTAACATCAAGGCCTGAATCTGCAGAGGAAGATAAATCCCCCTCACATAATCTTTTCTGTTGTGCATCTCATTCAGTTTCCATCTCAAGTCTGTAATTCTGAAAGTCGGTGACTGTTTATGCTCTTCAGTGTAAACTGTTCAGCACAGCAACGCTCCATCCCTGAAAGGCCTTTAGGCATGTAAAGGATTCCAAAAAAATTACTAGTCTGCTGCTAATGAGCCCCTTTGAAAGATGCTGGGCTGGGCTGGAAAAAGATGCTCACAGTCTAGTTCCACAATCACTGGAAGAGCAGGGAAAGGTTTCCTAATTGTGCATATCTACCACACAAAAATGTCTGTTGAGAAAGCAAGCACTTGTGGGAACCTCTGTCCCTACCTCACACGTTATAAACACTTCAGACGGTGACTGTCATTATCTATATATTTTTACAGCATCCAGCTCAGTGGACATCTGTGTGCCCCTAGAATAATAATGAAGATGCTGTGCTGCTTTGAAGGATGGTTAGCGGCACAGGCCCTTGGTAAGGAGTCTCCCACAGTCCTTCTGACAGACCCAGCAGTGGCAAGGAGCTGGGAAATAATTCAATTGAGGAGCTGTTTTGTCTGCTGATAACAGAGCCAGCCAAACAGCTGGCAGCAACCTGATTCAATGCTGAAGCTGAAGGAATGCCTTATGAATGCCTGGTGCAGTGTTCCCTCCTTTTTAAGGAAGGGATGTCACCCCATTTATCCCAATTCCTTCCTCCTACACTAAGGAAGGAGACAGAATTCAGGAGATGGATCAAAATATGCAACAGAAGAAGTGGTTGGGAGATCAAAGCTCCCTGAAGAAAAAGCCTAAATAAGCCCCAGCTAGGGATACATCTGAATATATTGCAAAGAAAACAGAATAACAGGGTAGCGCAGCATATTTTGATCTAGCCCAGGGCATTTGGTATTTCTAGCTGCCATAGGGGAAAGTAGCATGTCTCCTCCAGGTTGATTTTGTGGGAAAACAGGCCAATTCCTCTGTCATTACAGATGAAAATGAAACTTCTTTTCAATGTGTTTTTAAGGCTGAAAGAGTGAGAAAAACAATTCCCCAATTGAGTTAGTTCTGTCCCAGTGGCCATTTAAAATACCTGCACTATGATCAACTTTGAAAAATGTTTCAATTTCTTACATTTGAGTCTGTATGCTAAGCAAACGTCTCTGAACAAAGGAGTTAAATTGCGAGTGCCAAATGAGAGCTGCCAGTGGGAATGTAAGCCTTGATACTCAGATTAACAAATAATAAATCATCACACTGGCATTCTCCACAACTGATAGTTAATTGGTTAGTGTTTGGAAAGTGCACAGGAAAATCAAACTGCTATGGCAGAGCAATTATTATTAATGATAACATAATGGATGATATCTTTTATGTAGTCTGTAGTCATTTTTTTTTCAGTATAAGTGGGCAAAGATTCGTTGTGGTGAATGCTCTTTTGCAAACAGAGGGCAAATGGTGTGCAGCCCAAAGTGATCATGTGGTTTTGCAAAAGAAGTAGAAAATATTCTACCCACATGCTTGCTTGCATGAAAAACACTGTATCCCGCTCCCCAAAGACACAATCTCCCAGTAACTTGCTGTATGTCTTGCACTGCTCTGCTTCATGTAAGCTGGTAAGAATTGGGCAGAGAAGGACAAACCATATCCCAGATATACGTTATCATAGCAGAAGACAGCAAAGTGGCATACAGCTGGCCAAAAAGTATGGTTTTTCAGTTAACGTGAAATGCTACTAGCTCAAAAACTGGAACTGAAACCAAACTTCAAAGAAACAAACAAACAAACAAACAAAAAAACCCCAAAAACCCCACCAAAATAAATGGAAATGCCATGATTCAGACCCTGCTGTTTAACATACTGGTTAGTTTCACATCCAAGAACAGCAGGGATGTGCAAACTGCCATTTCATGGAGAGCTCCCATGGAGCCACAACCACTGCCAGCCTAAAAATCTGGGACTGTGGCAGGGACTTTGGCAGCTCTGAGAGCTCTGGTGACAGTCGGGGGCTTTCGAGGTTTCCCTGCATCCTTATTCTTATACATTCTGCCCAGAAGCACCATCCCAAGCCACAGATCCAAGAGGCAAGTAGTCCAAGGATCAAATACCTTGATCGTCTGGAGTGTGTCATGTAGCCAGAGACCTCAGAAATGTGAAGTCCTTGGCTTTGCAGAGATGCGCTCTAAATCCAGGCCAGAAATTGAAGGCCCTTGCCTTGGATTCAATTTAGGATTGCCTTCTGAATTCTAAATTAGCAGCTGGGACTCACCAACCTCTATTTAACTGAGAAGCTTCCAGTCAGGTCTATAGATCCCATAGTAGGTGATGGGGCTGATAGCAAGTTCTGGGCGGGAGGCATCATGCCACTCTGAGACAATAGCTTATGCAGCACTGTCAAATGAACTAAGGAATCATAGAATGGCTTAGGTTGGAAGGGACCTTAAAGAATATCCAGTTCCAATCCCCCTGTCATGGATACAGTTACCACCTACTAGATAAGGAAATTCCCTTTAATGCTTGATAAGGACTAAACTGCACATTCCCTGCTCAAAAAGCCCTCACTAAGCAGTTATCGAGGCCAGACGAGCACTTCAGCAATGCAGAAGGTGGATGTCATTTAACAACCCTGCTGCCCACCCCTGGTGCCCTGAGTTATGCAGGCATCATCTCCTCACCTGTGCATCCAGCTCCATGATGTGAGCTACTTTGTTCCAGCCAAATCCAACAAACCGTCTGTCATACTCTGGGCAGTCCTTCCTCACAACAACGTATGGCTCGAAGTCTGCTTCCCACTCCACACGGTAGGGGGTGGTGGCTGTTCGCCATTTGGCAAAGTTGGTTGGCGCATGCCCTTTTGTCCAGACGTGATACCTTAAGCAGACATAAACAGCATGGACAGGGGGAAGCAATTAAATAAGATGCATCTTGGCCAGGCTACAAAACGTTACTTGTTAGATAAAAGGCTCAAAAAGAAGGACATTCGCTTACAGTTCACATTGTCATTTTCAGGACGTATCAGAGGCAATTTCTAGGACAATTTCAGCACACTTCCCACAGCCTCGATGTGCTCAATGCTTAAACACATCTAGCTGGTGAAGGGTAGTGTGAAAACACTACCTAACGCTCATGTGAGAAACAATTACAAAATACACAGACAGTTCATCTACACTGCAAAGTGCTGCTCCTTGTTCCTAGCAACGAAGTGGCGGTATCAGCACTTTAAAATCAGCGTGAAATCCTGCAGCTCTCTTAAGGCCCTGAAAATTGGCTATTTCTACACCACAGTGACATTCAAGATCTGTTTTATATGTAATTTTATAATTTGCATGAGAGACACCTGCAGCTCCACATAGATGTTCTGTTTTATTAATTACTGTTATTTCTATGGCAGGAGCCAAAGTGCATAATTAAATTAATAAGTAAAATACCACATGAGGGCCTTCTGCTGCACTTTCTATATTGCAGGGAGTGCCCATGTGATCCTGAGTAAGGTAATCAATTTGATTTACAGAGAAAGATCCTTTTATACATTGTTAATTTTGTTTAGGCCACAGCGGGGTCCTTCCAAGCACAGCTTGAATCCACCCCATTAGTGCCAGGGTCAATGATTCTCTCGCCCACTTACTTTTCTTACATCTTTCCAAAAATCAATGAGACAGGCTCTTTCTGCAGACTCATAGATTAAATAATGAAACAAAGGCATAGCAGGCCATCTGTATTACAGTGTTCTGAGATGTGTAGCAGAAGGGGCAAAACAAACATCCTGCCAGTTTGTAATGCAGGGTACATGAAATTCACAGGGATGACGCGTGCTCAAAGTGAGGAGATTTAAGCTTTAACTGTTTGCAGAATTGGGACCTGAGGCAATGTCTCAAGCCAGAAATTCTCACAATGTTGCAAGCCATTGCTAAAAACAGAGACATAGAATCATAACCCAAGAGTTGCCACCTTGGCTCCGTGTTCATATGGCTTACCACTGGACAGAGAAGTGCTCAGCTTCACTGACTCCTTGTTCAGGGGCAGAGCAGGAGGATGGAATTACTAGGACATCAATGGTGTCCCAAGGAACTTATGGTCCTTTGAAAGCTACATTTCTAAATTATACACAGATTGCATCACTTTCAGATATTTGCCTTGAGGACCAGGAAACAAAGCCCTTCTATACTAAAAAAAACCTGACGGTGAATTAATTAACCAGAGGTTATTAGATACCAGTGCCAGATTTTAAAAGAAGCTTACAGTCTGTAATGGCCTTTGGAACCATCTCCAAAAAACCCATCCCTTTTCTTGGCTCTTTCAGGAAATGACTTGGTAACCTGTGCAGTCACTAATGGGCAGCTGTCTATGCTGGCAAAAATGCAATCATAATGCAGAGCTTAAAATGGTATGGGATTGCGGAGGATGCTGTATCTTCTAACATCTTACCTCTGGCATTTTGAAATGAATTATGATAATAATAATAATGACTACTAAACACTCACAAAGTGATTTGGATCTTCAAACCCTCATGCAAACTTTGGTTAATTGAGAGATTCCTGCAGAGAGTCGGACAAATGCTGCTGTTCTTCTAGTAAAACTCTCTAACTGATTAACACAGTGGGGGAACAGGACACTAACCATAAAAACATCACATACTTCTGCCCCTTTTTGGGGAACAGTAATATAACCGCACACATTAGCTAAGGTATAACCTCTGTGAGTGGAGAGAGTGGAGCAGCAGGAAAACAAAATTGCAGGGAACAGACAATGAAGAGACAATAGGGAAGTGAGATTGGAGAGACAAAACAAAATAGGAAGAAAGGAACAGACCAAACTATAACAGATAAAATAATACCAGAGACCTTCTACTTGCCTCTTCAGAACAACTGATGTGAGTAGAAGGAAAGAGGCAGACAAAGAGGTGGCTGAGGTCAGGACAAAAAGGAAAATGAATACAGGATGCTCAAATACAGTGTGCATACTATTTATAATGAAATAATCAGTCTGGAAGCTAGAATTGTGAGAGTTCAAGATTACATACATATATGTACAAAGAGTATGTGCCAGGTATCATGCCCACATATATATATACATATATATGCACACATATAATTTGCTGGAGCTAGGTTTTAGCCAATGTCTAATCATCACATGAAATGTACTGCAAAATGAGAATATGCAGACATCATTGCACGATGTTCTTATAGGGGAAGCTACCATAAAAGAGTGTGCCATTTCCAACAGACTTTGTTCTAGGTGATGTAATGGTAAGAAATGGTTCACTGTCTGTTTTGGTCTTCCACCAGCAGGACAAATGAGTAAATCTAGTTTTCCCACTCAGATCCTTCTCATCCAAGATTTAAACACACACTGAATTTTAAGGCCATGCTCAATCTCACAGACTCCTGGGAGAAGTTTTTCTTCATGAAAATAGTGACCATGACATTTTCAAGCACAGTGGAAATTCTGAAAAATCCAAACAAAGTCACCTTCTCTGGAGAAGATAAGCTGACAAGGAGACTTCATTATGGCCTTCCAGTACTTGAAGGGAGCTTATAAGCAGGAGGGAGATTGACTTTTTAGGATAGGACAAGGGGGAATGGCCGTAAACTAAAAGAAGGGAGATCTAAGTTAGATGTTAGGAAGAAATTCTTTACGCAGAGGGTGGTGAGGCACTGGCACAGGCTTCCCAGAGATTGTGGATTGTGCAGTGTGGATGCACTCAGTTAATTAGTTAATGAGTCGTTGTTGGTTATGTTCTCTCAATGTGATGCATCTCCTACCAGCTGTGGCTTTCCTTGAGCCTGAAGGCTGTGTAGGCAGTACATTTGCGGTTCATCAGCTACCACCAAACCACAAGGCAGGCACGTCCTTGTGAGGCACAGTCACTGCCAGCACCTGCACACAAAGCTAGCAATCCGCAACAAAGCATCCCACCACTGCAGAGGGTTTCCACCCAGCATACCCTGTCATTCACAGATGCTCACATCTTCCTTTTTCTTTTGGTACTGACTGGGGGATGTAATTGAGAGCTGTTTTGTATTTCTTAGCTGCCCAGAGGTAGAAAAGGTCACCATTTGGAAAAGAGGTGACAAAAGCAATTTCAGCCAAGGAAAGATCGTAATCTACAGTGTGGTGTGAGGGACTAGGATGCTGCAGGCACTCTCAGCAATCACTGTCACAGCAGTCCTCCCCAGCTCCCTCCCACCTGCTCAGCCTTGAATTGCAGCATTATTAAAGCACCTTGAAGGTGGAGGTGGAAATTCTTAGCCCAGATCACAGCTGCTTTGTGGCTGTTGATAGATTTCAGCAATGAAATGAAACTAGGGAAGCATCTGTAAAATGTGTCCTATATTAATATGTAAACCAGCTACAGAACTCACGTCCTTCACTTCTTATTTAACCTTGCCCTGGCAAAACTCCTACTGATGTTAAAGAGATTTTTGTGTAAGTGAGACTTGAGAAAGGACCTGCAAATCTGGCTGTGTACATAACATGCCTACATGCTGTACAGCTTGACAATGAAATCTTTAGTGGAAGACCACTGCTGTGCAGGCTGAAAATTTGACTGTAGGTGGAATGTAACAATTGTAAATCCTGAGGATATTACTTTCCACTGGAAAGATTTTTTCTTTCAACTATGGAGAAACAATTATTTTCTATCAACAAATATATTGTCATTTTGCGTATCTTCAACTGCTAAAGAGCCATAGGAGAGAGAAAAATGCTTGGTCTGTCATTACCCTTACATAATTTTCAAGAGAGGGGCGTGACTGCCTAATATCTCAGCAATCTTGAGCTTCTGTTTCAAAGTAGTCACTTGTAGATGGCGGGTCAGAATTGTGTGTTCCAGGCTCACACTGGCTGCTTGCTCTGACATCTGCATAAAGCTACATGAAAGAAGGGTGGCTGCTGCAATGAGAGATGTGCATAATGCAATGAATGGAAGAACTGAGAGAAAAGCTCTAAGGTAAGGAAAGGATGGGAGAGATGATAAAGATCTCTGCTGGCCATGGATAATACTTAGCGTTTTCGTAGTTCTTATCTCTAGATCTCAAAATACTGTATAAAGGAGAGGTGAACATTGTTACCTGCACTTCAGAGACAGAGAACAAAAATGTAAGAAAGAGAACTGATTCATGTATCACCTCTCAGCGGGGCAGTAGTGGAGCTGGGACAAGAACACAGGTCAAATAAGCCCCCTCTCTGTGCAGTATCTTAAGGCCATATTGTACTCTTGCCATCACTGTGATCCTTTACAAATGTCTGCTAATCAGACCTTACCACACACCCATGAGACAGTTAACCCCTAGTAGCTGTATTTTAAAACTGAAGAGTCTGGCAGATAATAGAAGTGAGTTGTTCACAGCCACAAAAGGAGTCTGTTTCAGAGAGGAGCTCCAAATTTAGGTGTTCTTCACTTCTCATCTTCTAGTCAGAGTTGACTTTTACCTCTGCATTGTGAAACCACAGCTATTTAAGCAGCTATTTCATACTTTATAAGAGCACATGGCAAGCCTGTATTTGTTTTTCCAATCAGTCAGTGAGGAAGCGAACCGATGAGCAGAGAGAAATTATTTTTGGTCACATGAGGGACACAGCTATCCAGATAGTATTTGGCAGCCAAGAAGCAAATTACATGCACATGAGTGTAATGGTCGCGCCTGATTTCATAGAGCAATAAAAAATGATGAAAATAAAACAAATTCAATTTAACATCTGAAGTCTTTCAGTAGAAGAGTATAATACCAGATAAAATGCTGAGCTTACAGATGGAATATGTCCACATATGACTGTTCACTGCTTCTCTATGAAAAGGGAAAAAAATCCAGTATGTTTCTTAATGGAGCTAGATAGCTGACAGAAAAAAGAAAAATCAAATATTCACAGAATGTCAAAAAAAATCCTTAGAGATAACGACCAAAGGTTCAACAAAAGTACTTTCCATTACCTGAATGTGAAGAGAGTTCCCATGTCCAACATAGATAGCAGCTCAGCTTTTGACTTGGGGAAGGAAAGGCGGTAGCGTAGGGTCTCAAAAGCGGGTACGATTAGAGCTTTCTTGGTGTTAGCCAGGTCTAGCTGGGTGACGGACTTCCTGGCGAAGAGAAACAGCAAATACAAGCAGGAAAATGTTAAAATGAAAAAATCCTTTGGCATTCCAAAATAAAGAGAATGGGCAATTTGATACTGCAAATGTGATTGTAGCCCATATACTTTACCATGAACACAGTTTTTTTTCCTTTCCTATGGAACAGATATCTGCCTTCAAGAGTACCAGTTGCCATGAAGGTCAGTCTTTGTTCAAGGCAAGCCAAAAGGACATGGTAAATTAGCAGAAGTGTTTCTTGATGATTGTTCATCATGCTCTCCTATGAAGAATGGTTGAGGGAGTTGGATTTGTTTAGCTTGGAGAAGAAAAGGCCCCAGGGAGACTTCACTGAGGCCTTCCAGTACTTGAAGGGAACTTATAAGAAGGAAGGGGATTGACTTTATACATAGACTGATGGTAATAGGACAAGGAGCAATGGCTTTAAACTAAAAGAGGAGAAGTTAGTTCATTACTCAGAGGACAGTGAGGCACTGGCACAGGCTGCCCAGAGAAGCTGTGGGTGCCCCACCCCTGGAAGCATTCAAGGCCAGGTTGGATGGGGTCCCGGGCAGCCTGACCTGGTGGCTGGCAATCCATAGGCAACCCCAAGGTAGGGGGGACTGGAACTGAGTGGGCTTTAAGGTCTCCTCCAACCTAAGCCATTCTATCATCATGCACAAGATAGTGTTGAGCTCAGAGCTCATTTGTGCTACAGAGAAGAGCTGTGTATTGGGTGCTCTGAGATACATCGCTTTCTGCCTTCTTTTGATGCAAGTTGTGCATTTTGCACAAAAGGGGTCTTAGGACAATTGCAGCAGGAGAACAACAGCCTGGCAATCTTACGCATGGCCTGCCAGAGGTATTCCATCAATTCTTCCCTAACAAACTAAAGCCTAAAGAAAAAGAAAGAGAAGTTACTTTTCTATTCCCCAACTGAATCTTAGCATGCTTGTCATTAGAAATAACTCTGTCTCGATTTTCCTTTCATTATCTTTATATTTCATAAGAGAAATATGCTTCTCTTTCCCTGTCATAGTCAGTTCCTCTTAACAGGATTCACTGTCCTGACTTTTATGTTACTGCAACAAGCAATCAAGGACAATGTTGACAAGCACGAAATTCTCTACAGCCTTATAAGATGAAAGAATTTGGATCACTGTCATAATACCAGGAAAACCAACCAAAACAATTTCCTAGGCCCAGAATACCTAGAATTTATTTCTACTGCCATCAGATAAAAAGGAAAAGAGATGGGCTATTTAATAAAATCTGAATTTTAGAGAATTCATACTGCCCTATGGGCCTGTTCTATAAAAAGAAATCTGTTCTCACAGCCCTACTGCATAGTTCGCATTGTTTAAAGAACCTCTGCCACATTCCACTGAACTTTTCACAACTGAAGGATTTTAACAATGTCTTATCATAACTTTTCTTTACTTTCCTCACTGCCTTCTCCCTCACCATCACTAATGGCCAAGATATCTGCATGTAAATAGATGACTCCTTCAAAATCACCCTCCATGACCTTCCAGAATCACTGAACAGTGCCAGCACCTGGTCTTTACGATGCTTTTAATGTTTTTTCTCCTTCACACCTTCTCTGCAAGCAGGGCACGCTAACACCGTTACTCTGACAACATCTCAGGCTTTCTGGACTCTGTGCAATCTGTCAGCCTTGAGCAGTGCAGCTTTGAGGATTCAGTTTGAGGAAGAAGCAGATAATGTTTGCAGTGATGCTCATCCTTTGGGCTCTGCAAGGAAAGAGCAACTTACATTTATGGCTGCTGCTCTCTCTTTGATGGAGAGCTCTGAAGTTCCATGCAAAAATCAAGGTCCCAAGTGTGCTTGGCGCTGGCAAAGGAGTAGGAGACAATCCCACCCACAAAAGTTCACAGTCTGAAGTTGAACAAAGCTAAAGCGGATGTAGGTATCGAGCAGGGGTAACAGCAGAGGCTGACAGGCAGAGCAAACTGTGCTGCAACTAGTGTTGAGTGTGACTCATTTTCTAAGATATGGGATACAAGCACTCAAATGATGTGGATATCAATAATCCTTTCTGTACACTCCCTACTCTTGTCATTTGCAAATTTAGTACAGGTGTCAGTGGCTGAACTGGGCCTTAGATCTCTTGTTGGAAACAACAGATGACAGTAGCATTACAAATAACACCAAGTGTAGAGTGAACAAACTGATACAGGAGGCTGAAATCATTGGCACAGTCCAAGGTGATTATAGAAAGAAAGGTAAGCGGAAAGAAGCAGAAGTCTGAAAACAAGGTGCTTGTAGTAGATGCAGTCAAACAGAGAGTGAGCAGAGGTGAAAGAGTGAAATAACGTAATGAGACAATCTTTGCAGAAATATATTCAAGAGATATGTGAGAACCTGAGGTACACAGTGCTAAGGCCAAAAGGGAGGAGTTCACCAAAACTGAGCTGGGAGCTGAGACAGCAGCGCTATCTCTGAGAATAACAGTCTGCTTTGGATGTAGACTAGATGATGCAAAGGACAGACATAAGGTGAGGAAAGAATCAGTGCTGATATCCCGGTGTGGAATCGGAGTGACAATGGACAACAGAGACCATGTTTATGATGATAAAGACAGGGAGGTTGTGGTAGAGAAGAAAACACCTTCCATTTTCTTCTGGCATCCATAACTGGTGGTCTGCTCTTGGAACCACCAGCTGAAAATCTTATTGGAAGAAAATCCATTGGTTTTTTTTGTGTGGTGACATTTTTTCTGTTTTGAGCAGAGGTGCCATTTGCTGGTTGACTGGTTTCGTGATGCTTGGAACAGAAAATTTTCACTGTTAATTGTTGCAAGTTATGTAGAATATAACGCGAGGAATACACTTGATTATTTTACAAACCACCAATGAGGAAATTCTTTAATTCCTGCATTATACTTGTGAGTACCATTGGATTCAGTAACATCAATCCTGCACCCGTTTTTCTCTATCTGTCCTTTTCCCCAGACCCTAAAATGAGGAGACAAGATTTCATGAAGTGGTTTCTCTTTGCTGGTGTTGTCCAGGAAACCGTTTCCCAGGCACCTTTGTGTTCAGACCCGATGTATGTCATTCTGACACACTGAGGGTTGGGTTAAATTTTTAATTTACTGATCAACCCTGTTTTTCATAAAGCATGGAAGAAATGAACTTTAAATCACAAGGGCCTCCTCAGAGGCTGAATTAAGAGGGTTGAGTTCAATCTTTGCATCTCCACAGTCCTTTCCAAACATTACCAAACAGTTCTCATCCTCAAGTGGGCAGATAGTATCATTCCCATTTCTGGAGGATAGAGAAGCTCAGACACAGAAATGTTTGCACTGAATTCAGCAAAAAAAAAAGAAAAAAGTTCATTAATTCAAATTATCTTCCACCATTAGGACTCTAAGTGATTAGCTCAAGATCAATGGACAAGGCAGTCATGGGGTTTGTTACAAGAACTGAAGACTTGTCAGTCCAGTGTTAAATTAATCAGGATTTTCATCTTCTCTATAGAAGCAACCTGCAAAGGCATCCAACAAATAAAAATTAACAGGCACAACACGAAGTGTGATTCTTTCTGAGACACTAAAGAGCAACCAGAAATACTTCTCAATTCGTTTTGCAAGGGACATGTTTATAACCTGTGGACAGAGTTTGGATGTAAGCTCTCAGTTAATGCTAATGTGCCCCTGGAAGAAAAGGGCATATTTTATACAAATGTGTCAGGAAAGAAGTTTAGCACTAGCTGTGACAACCGTAGATACCATAAAGAAGCAGTCTGTCTAGTTATTTTATGTCAGATGAGCCTTCAGGATGACCCAGACACCTTACTTGTTGCAACCAGAAAGAACCTTTAGCTCTGGAGTAATGACAAGATGACCTCAGTAACTAATGACTGAAAATGACAAAAGACTCAGCACAGATCACAAAAATGTCTGACTTCTGTAAACATTAAATCTTTAAATGATACGTTTCTTCCCTTCTCCATTTTATAGCAGAGTAAGATAGGACAAAAAGGGGTTTTGATGGAAATTAAAAGCATTGAAATGACCTTACTTAGTAGATGTGAAAAAGCTCAATTAGCACAAATCTAAGTGCTATCAGCAGACACCTAGAGGGACTGGTAACAATCAGCTTCTCCTTCAAAACTGTCTGTAATCTTTCACATACAACCTTCAAAGCAGGTTGAAAATGTTTTTTCAAAATTCCTTTTTCTCTGAGAATACATACTCTGTAGAGACACAATAGACGAGACTCCTCAAATCTGCAAGTGTGAGGGACTTGTCTGGCATGTCCTGCACAAAGCTGTGCACGAAACACCACTACCTCCATTTACTTATGGTTGTTCTCTCTGAGGAAGCGAAGATGGAAATGTGTAACAGCTCCCTAACAGCTGCTGCCATTCAGACTGACGGCACTGATCAACTACCTGCAGAGGTAGCGGGAACAATCAATGTGGAAAGATACAACACAGTCGTATTTAAAATAATCTCATTGCATCTCCCTGCTATTTTACTGAGAAAAATCATTATTGAAAAAGCAACAAAAGACTCTAGTCCACACACACACATAAATCCAGTACCCTTTTAAATAGCTGGTAGTAGCAGATCAGCAATTTTGATATTCCCAGGCAACAGAGATGCACAGTTAAGGTGGTGCAGGTTTCACAAAAAACCTGTAGAGCAACGTAAGGTCTCACCTGTAACAATGGTCAGTGCCAATCCATCTTTTTCTGAACAACAGCAATGTGTGGCATCATTGTGCATTTGGTCCTGTGACACACTGTCACCATACGAGGACTATCTTTATGACTGTAATGTATTAAGTACAATGTGCTATATTATTTTGTCTCCTCTCCCTTTCAATGCTGGCTTCCATCAGTGCACTGGGAAGCAGTAAGGAGGGACAAGTTGTGTTTTGGGTACTACGTGTCACTGTCAATAGCTGCTATCCTTACCATGCCCAGCACTGATCTGAAGAAATGTAACAGCATGCGACGCTTATGTCAAAGAGCAGTACTGCTGATAACAGCAGTCTCTGTATGCATCTTGAGACATTTAATGCGTGCAAGGGACAGAATTATTTCGGTGTCCTCACAGCATAAGCAAAAAAGAAATCTCTCTAAAATAAGCTGACACATAAAACTTCTGTGATATTTCTGAAATCCAGCATCTTAAAAGCCATAGTGAATTTGGCCCTGCACATGGATGCGGAAAGTGAAAAAACAAACAAACAAACAAAAAAACTGTCCACACGAGGTAGAAGTAAGAAGATTCTGAGTTAATCTGAAACAAAGGGATTGCTCCGAAAGGTTACCACACAGGAAGACAGATTCCCCTTTATGCCCCAGCACCCTGGGCCTATGTACTGGAGGGCCTCACCTACAGACAGACCGTCACTGTAGCACTGTGGTCAAGTTTAACCAAACTCAGAAAGAGAAGAAACGCAAAACTGGTTAAGGACTAAGGAGCTGAAATCCTTCTGTCTGGCCACAGGGTGTCCTCCTTGCTCTATGCTTTGGCCTCAGATGACCAGCCTCGTAGGGGAAAAAGGCCTTTGTTAAAAATAGCTCTGTCCATAGATCAGAGGCCTGCAGTTTGCTCAGCCCAACTTGCTCACATTTATCATCATGCAGTACATACTGAGCTTACTCTTCCTGGTTTCTTTAAGCTAATTATTTTGCCTCGACAGGTGCTGGCATTACAGTCATATTCTTGAACTGGTTAGACTCTCACTGTGTTTTCAAGCTATGAAACTGGATAAAGAGTGTGTCACAGGGGAAACAAGTTCATTACTGTTTTGCATGTTTTTTTCTGTCACTGACAGTAGAATTCTGGGATGCTTGAGGAAATTGCCCAGTTCACAACTCTGCTACCACTGGATGCTACTCTACATTTAATGACCCTTAGTCCAGTTCAATTTTCAAACTGATTCTTCTGCTGCACTAAGGGGGTGATATTGGTGGCTAACGATACTCATATTAGACCTTAGTTTTTTCTTTTGTAACTATATTGTATCACTTCTAGTTACAGCCTCTTCCTCTACCCTAAAAAATTATTTTGCTTTGCTGGGCATTGTCACACTTAAAACATCTACAAGTTGCCTTTTTCAGATCCGCTCGAACTGCATTATTTTTGAAATGTGTGAGAAGGGTGGAGTGACAAGGACAGAAAAAGTGTGTGGCAGTGGGAAGCCATCCTCCACTGTCCATTTACCTGAGGTACTCATAGAGTCCATACATGGGCAAGAAGTCAATGTCAGACAGAAACATGTACGGTGTGCTGATATGCTTCATGGCCACATTCCTTAGAAGATTCACTGGGTAGAACTGGCCCTCCTTGTACACAATATGGTAGCCGACGTTGTGACGGCTCATGAGTACTTCTGAGCCCTGGGCATAACGCAGAAATTGCTGGGCTTCTGCATCAGAAAGATAGAGTGCCAGGCTGATTGGACCTTCCCAGTGTTTGCAGATGGCTTCAAGCATCTGGAGCCTGAAAGAAGAAGGGTGAGAATAAGAAAACGCTGTCTCCCTGTCTGGGACTCTTTTTCATCTCATCAAATACAGCTATCTCTATCTAAGTGAGACAGATTGGGGTCACTTTATATCCTGTGGAAAGCAATAAATATTTCTACAGCACAATTCATCTTATCTAAGTCTACGTCTCCTTCTGGACAGATGGACTGTGCCCTAGATATGCCTATGTCTCCACTGAGTGCAGTGGTGAGACAAAGATGGCCTTAGCTCAGATAGAAACATCCACAAGGCAAATACGTAAAACAGTACCTAGTGCCCAATTCACATTTTATGTCAAGATTTTGTCATACTCTAATATAATAATCTTTAAAAATCTTGAGGAGGACAAACATCTACAGACTCAGAAATCATTTCACCTCCCATTTATGGAAACCTCCCCAAGTTATTTTTAGACAGTTAGCAAGATCTCAAAAGCTCTTAAGAATGGTAAGTCAAGAGAATACTGACTTCTATGAACATTTGCATTGACTAGAAAAAAAGTCACTGTCAGGAAGAGGACAAATAGATGAAACATTGATAGCAATGGGATTTACTACGAGTAGGAAGCAAAGAGAGAAGGAAGGAGAGAAATGGCACTGTCATGGAATACCAACAGAGCACTTCAGACAAAAATATCATTTAAAGTATTAACTTGCATACATTTTTAGCAATACCTCCTCAAATTCCATGAAATGATTTTTAAGACAGTTTGTATTGGTGTATATTTTTTAAAAATTCCCAGTAGTTACAATATTATTAAAGAAAACGTCAACAAAAGACTTCATATACAATGCGAGCCAAACCCATTCTGGTCAAAATAGATTAGTCACTTTCTGCAGTTTAAACAAAAGTGCCTTGAGATAAAGATTTGCCACCCAAAAACACAGCAATAACTGATTGCAAAGTCTCTTGAGTTAATATAAAGGGAAATGAACCTATGCAGCCTAGCCAGATATTCTATTAAAAATTAAGAAGAGTAGACTATGCAACATGATCATCTTTTCTTCATTTCAAATCCACATTACTAGATTTTTCCTATTAATATTTATACAGAACATAAGAAAAGTTTTCTGTATCATTGTAATCAGAGAAAATAATTTCCCCCTGCTACTATCGCACTAAGCACTGCAGCAGAAAGGAACGATACACCAGCAAACACAAATTCTGATTTAACATTAATAGCTTTTTCCTGCGTTTCTGATGACATCCACAACGATATAATCATTTTGTCTTAGATATATTACCTTTACTAGCCTACACGTGGTACACTATCTTCTTTTTATCTATTATTGAAACAAAAGTTATTATCAGCCTGAAACATACAGCTAAATTAGAAACACAAATCAATAAAAAAGGATCTAAAACATATATGAAGTCTTTAGGCTTTAGATTGTATTAGTAACAACTACAGAAAAAACATATTTTTTGCCTTTCTCCATTGCCTTTCTCCAACATCATGGAAATCTGTAAATCAGCAGGATCCATTTCATCAGCATTCAGGTATCGGGAACCTTTTATAAATTAAATAATTGCCTAGAAAGACATGCAGCAGAACACCTTTCAAGGACTCTAAGCAGTGGACAAATGGCATACATAACTTATTTAAATGGCACACCTGATGATGCCTGCAAAGCTTTCCACGATAGTTAAATGGAAACTGGGTTTTGCTGGTATAAATTTCCAGCTGGACAGCTTAGTGCCCTTCAGAATACTCCATTTTGCTACGCCGTTCTCACTGACAGGCTCCACTTCTACCAGCTTGATACAGGGACTGCTAAATGATGCGCCATAACCTGCACTCTGTCGGTTGTTAGAATTGCCTCTTCTGACCATAAAACTAAGAAATATAAGTTTCTAAGCTCACCAAGTTATTTCTTAGTCTGTTATGTGTCTTGAGGAATGTGTTCTCTTGAAAAAATAAACAAACTCCTACATTGTGTAATAAATGAGGTCATCATTTAGTTGGTAAATTTTTAAGGTCTGTTTCAGTCAAGGGTATTTCACTGGAAACCAAATGTTTTGTGAGATTCTTTGTTTTCATTCTTCTTCTTAAGCATATTCGACCAATTTACAAGTCATTTTCACCCCAACCTCAAGCAGTCTGACGCTAATTTTGTCTTTCTTGCCCACATCCTCATCTCACATTTTTTAACTCCCACTCTCATTACTGATTCCTACATACATTCCATGCCTTATAGCAAGGCTGCCTAACCAAGTACTTGAAAGCCACATATGAAGCCAGTGATGGGAACAAGCCATTATAAGACCAAACTTGTCACATCAGTACAAAAGTGGCAATTAACCAACAATGACACACTGAATGAATTCTCTCTCAAAGCCTCTATCTACAGACATTAATGTTAGCTCCTAAGCTGCTCCACTGCCTTCCACTCCTCAAGCATATAGCACAAACAGAAGCCTGTCAGAACAGTCCTATCAGTCTCAGCTCCAGGAGGATGAGAATTGCAGACACTGGGAGTTGCTTTTCTGCCTCTCCTCATGTTGGCTGATCATCTGAAAGAACTAAGCAAGAGTGTGGCATATAGCACATTGTTTACGTACATGCCATCTTACATCTGAGACACAATTCTTAAATGCCTACAGCTGCACCGGAGGAGTTTAATAAAAGTGGTCTAAAGAAGGTACGAAAAATAAAGCAGTAACGGAAAGATGTGAAAGAAAACAAAGCAGCTAAACAGCTCTTTGGTATGATATTATTTATTGATTTTAGCTGAAAGAGAGTATTTCCAACTCAAATCAATAATTTATAGCAACACACCAAAGAAGTAGGGAAGATTTTTCCTGCACAGTATCAAGAGGGCTGTTCTTCCTGAATAAAAATGTGTGGTTCTGTCTATCAATAAAAACATGTGCCCCAGTGAGGATCCAGAAAGAGAAACAGATGCTCATACTTTGCATCAGTGCCAGTGAATCAGCACCAAGCCCCAGCACATTCTTTTGAATAAAATTCTGGGGGGAAAAGATACCATGTGCACAGACCAGCTTCTACTAATTTATTGTGGCACTCGCTCAGGGTCTAGTTTAATTTATTTCTTTAGTTTTGTACTCAAAGGTTTCTGAACACTTAAGAAATGTTTCCTCAATTAAAAATCAATAGAACAGACACTGATGCACATAGTACATCATAATACAATGTGCTGAGGCACCGCTGAAACAGAACAGCCCTCATCCATTCATGTTTATTTTTAAAACAGGCTGCAGATATTTTGTTGATATGAATTTCTCCAGTCCTCCTGGAATAGCGTTGACGTTCCTCTAGTGAAGCAGCAGTGGTATTCATGGGTCTTACAGCATTCTGCATGTGCTGCACCAAGTGAAATATTAGTTGCCTGCTTATAAGCAAGGAGTTCCGTCTAGTTTTATAACCCACTCTGATAGCAGCAACTACAAAGTTTAGAAGAGATTTGAACAGAGAAGCAGGAAGAAAAAGGAGACTGACAATTCAAAGTATGACCGAGCTGGCTGAACTAGACCGAACTGTCAGAGCTTCTGAAATGTGACAATGGCGGAAATCATAAAGGTGCAAATGGAGCTTGCCATGAAATAGACTTTTTTTTCCCCAAATTAAATACCAGTTAAATTCCACTTTACAGATATTATTGTGAAAATTTGTACAAAACTGCAAAATATTTTACATACATACTTACATACTTAAATACAAAGTATTTTACTTTAAACTGCCCAATTTGAAACTCAAAATGTTTAGGTGTCATTCTCATAAGAAAATCAAGTCACTAACTGAAATTTTCTGCAAGGAAAATACCAGTGAAAACAAAACTAAGATTGTCTGATGAGGAAATGCTGTGTGTAAAACCTCTGTTCAGCTACCACACTTGCTTAAGTCCATCACAAACATCTCCTGTTATTCCTAAGTTACTGTGAAACTCCATCAACTAATAATGCCTGGCAACTCTGACAAGTAACAACAACTGCAGCTCCAGTATTGAGCCTCTCATGAACTCTACTCATACTCCTGTGTGAACTGTACAACCCTAGTCTGGGTGCATGTGTGATGTCTACCCTACTCCTACAGAAGAAAGATCTTACAGTGTAACTGTTTATGTTATTCTTTTTCTCGCTAAAGCTATACATAGTGCTGTCAGAAAAGACTGTCTCATGCTTCCACATGAGATTTTCCTTACCTGTCCATTGAAAGCTGAGCCACCAGTGTGACATCAGTATTGTCTGAAGCAGGCTCGTATTCATAATGTAAAAAATACAAATGAGTGCGATGGACAGTGAAACGTTCTCGACGAAATTCATAGCACAAGTCATCCTCGTCCAGCTCAGACAACTGTTTCTGGAGCTGTAAGGTAAGAGCAGACATAAAGTTCTTTACAATTCCTCTTGAAAGCTGGAGAGAATAAAGAGCATGGAAACCTGTAGCATGATGCAATGGGGAGTGGAATTGAAACATACATAGCAGAGTTTTCCCAAGCCTCACTCCTTCCTGTCAATGGACAGGAGGTAAGAAGAAAGATGTTTAAGTAAACAGATGAGGCAGACAGACCATCATACTATGATCTACGTATTGTATATATCATACATATTATGGACTTCCAGCATCCAGGCTAGCAATGAAACAGTGAACAATCACAACATTCAATACCACCAAGTTTCAGAGCACATGTTCCAACATGATGCATAAGGCCATTCCTTGTGAGAAGCAGTACTTTAAACCACTTGTAGACATAACAGCTCCAGTAGAGAAGACTCAGCAGCAGATTAAGTTTATACCCTGAACTGAGCAATTCCCATTCTGCTGCCTCTGCTGGAGAACTCTAAGTGTTGCTAGGGGCATGGACAGACAGCTGGAAAAGTAACATCTTAAACTGAACGTTAGTCAGTTTCCTGAGACATACATATCTGCATCAGTATAATTTTGCAATGAAAATAATCTTTCAACTGCAGAAGAACCAGAATTAAGCACAGGATTTGTGCTTCTGGATACCTGGTTTGAGAAACTGAAAGGATGTCAGATTACCAGAAAACATGTATTTCTTGGCTTTCTTGAAAATCAAGTCCCTTCAAAGTCAAAATAGGCAAAAGAAAGCAATTCATTCTTGAGTCATGCAGTCACGTGGATTTAAAAGATTAAAAGTTTAGCTATGGGAAAAGGAGGAAGAGAAAAACTGATCAAATGCCTAAGCAGCTGACCAATTCCATCACTAAGCTACATTATTTAAAGCCAAACATCTGGGTAGATTACTTAAAATGCATTCATTTAAAAGGAAAAATCAGTCATGCCTGCTCTAAAACGTCCTACAAAATGCAGTGCAGATGAAAATTATATATATGTGGTGTTGACACATCAAATAGAGTTCTGTTCGTGTTGCTCTGAAATGTAGGTTATTAGTAACGGTATCATTTTTTACACTGTATTTCTTAAAAGCATTCTGTAAGAAGGATAAGATTACCTATTTGTCAGTAAAGAGTAAATTAAGACAAATATTCATTTTATATTTTCACAAGTTTTGATAAAACCACAATGGATTTCAAAGCTGTTTCATGCAACAAACAGATTATGAATTACAGACATTTACATAGATTTAAAAATCTGTTCAGAATGATTTAAAGCAATAGTTTACAACCATATCATTAGGAAAAAACATTGGAAAATGTAGGTGTTTCTTGTTCTAACACTGTGTTATGAACAAGAGCTGTAGTTCTTGGAACCGTAAGCATAATGGCTGCCATCAACAATAATGCTGAGAACTGAACGTTTTCCTGTGAAGGCTGATGGAATAATTCCCATTATTTTTCTGTATATCACTCTTTAATCTTCTTTTGAATAATGGAAACATCTCCTTTGATTTCAATGAGTTTTGGATCAGGATCTCACTCTTTCTTGCTATTGTTCTGCACAGATCTTAAAATGCCTCTCTGGAGAGACTGCTTTTAGAAAGATGAGAGTCTGAGTCTTGACAAATCCTTACTCAGGCAAAACTACTGAAATCAAGATCTCTTGGTGGAACAGAAATCAGGAATTCTTTAACATATTCCTGGAGTTTCATTCATTCTGCTTTACAGATCATCATTCAGCTGAGCCTGTACTTTATTTTCAAAAGAACATTCGAACAATATATGAATTAAACCCAATTTTCACAACAATGACTTTAAAGAACAAATAAATATGTATATATCTCAGAGATATATATATATATAAATATATATATATCTCAGTATTACCAGAATTATCAAGGAGGTTGAAATTTAAATGGTTAAGACAATATCAAAGCACTGGGGAAGTTAGCCATGCCCTAAAATGTTCAGGGGCTCATTAGCTCATTTTTCTCTTTTATTCAATCTAGTTCAAGGATGACTTTGTTGTGGGTTTTGTTATTTTTAAGAGAAATTGTTACAGATACCACAGCATAATGGAATGGTGCCGCCAGTTTCTGAAGTTGAATAAATAACCAAATATCTCCCCCTTTCTTTCCTCCAGTGACCTAAGCATCAGATCCTTAAAAATGGACAGCTCGTTATTTGAACATGCCTCTTGCCTGATGATTGACAACGGTACAGAGTGGAAAAAATACCATAAAGTGAAATACCATAAACTGTTTACTTACTGAATCTCATTAAATCCAGAATATTGCTAACTTCCTCCAAATACCTTATAACCTATATAGCGTGTTTAAAATAAATTTATATGGACAGATACTAAAGACTTAAGCATCATATGTGCACTTCACACTTAACTAGTGTTACAAATAATTGCACAGCATAAAACAAGTCACAGCCAAAAAATCCCCAAACCTTCCTTTGGAGTCACAGCAGGACAAAAACCCCTTTATTTTGGGCTTCTCTTTCTTTTGTACTTACACCACTTGTGCAGGTGCAAAGGTATCGGTTTCACTGTTCTTTTAGGCAGTATTGCTCTTCCATTGCTCTCTGGAATGACTTTCTTGGAGGTAATAGAAGGAAGTAAAATTTCCCACCCATTCTTGCCTTGTTGTCTCTGCAAGACTGAATTTACCTAATGGCAATGAGCATCACAGCTGAAAATGGCCCTGAAGTTTGCAGGCAAATTAAAGAAGGGAAAAGGAGAGAGGAGCAGTGGGGCCAAAGAAGCCCTTATATTTCTTTCTTTGAAGAAATTGTCCATCATTGTAACATGTCAGAGCTAACAAAAACAGTATATTTGGTTTTGACCAGAGAAAATGTTTTCAAAATTAAAAAAAAAGCATTCATGCCATACTATTAATAACAAAAACTCAATGAAATAGAGTCTCCTCAAATAACCATCTCTTTTAAGCCAGTAACTCTTGTTACTGTTGTGCAGGCACCTCATATATTAAAGTGTGAGACTTAAAGAAAATACAGGGTAAAATGTCTAGGTCTAGGTCTAGGTCTTCAACAAACTCCATATTGGAATACTCTTGTACTTCAGGTTCATATCACTGAAGTGGGAATACAAGCATTTACTTCCTTATGGAAGAACTTTTGGTGAAACTGGCTTATTTGTTTTACCAACTGTCAACGGTTTATGGGCTGGTTTGGCCCGGTTCCATGACTATTGGGGTAGAGGGGCCCACAGACCCATGCCCTGGGAAAGGGAAAAGGGGAAAAGGGTAGGGAGATGGGGCTAAAAACAAAACAGCAGCAACGATCTGAGGAGAAACAAACTAATTTACTAAATAAGATATTGGAATGCAAAATAACACAATATAATACAATATAATACAATTTAAGCTAATAAATCCAATAAAATGAGAGAAACTGTCCAAAATTAAGGTAGGCCCTACTCTAATGCTGATGGTGAGTGGCTAAGGAGTGAGATGCCGCCGGGACGAGAAGAAGTGAAAAAGGGCAGTCTCGTGATATGTGAACAGTTTTTATCTTTCCCTCTGAGCGGAAAATGGTAACAGAACAGCAAAGTCCTCTGGGAAGTGTAGTTCTTCTTCTCTTCTGAGACCCAGGTACCTGGAACTATCGTCGATCCATGGAGCTGGAGCATTAACTCTTTAACTCCCAGTGCACTATACGATGTTATGATGTGGAATACCGATAACCAAAAATCGTAAAACTATGACACCAACGCCTTGTCAGTCTTCACTTACTCTGTCTATACATTCACATACTCCCAGTATCATGCATACAGATAAAGGCTGTGATCTCTTTACTGTGAAGAGACACACACTGTCTATAAACACCTACTACACACAGTTGTATGCCATTTTTAAACACATATTTAAAATGGAAAATGTTAAGGATGCCCAACATTCAAAACACAAGTAATTGTCTAAGATAGCCACATATATAACTTTAAAGTTATCTCTTTACAAGCTACCTCATATTGTTTTTCAGTTACATGATCACATCATATTTCTCAAATGATACAATCTAATCTACAGCATGTATACTGTGTGGATCCATTCTTTATGGATAAAAAACTTACAGCTTGCTTTAAGATTTGCTCCCACATTATACCTTCATGAAAAATGGGCTTATAATGGGGATCTGACAGATCTATGCAAACAGACGGTTACTTAAACACAGTGCGCCATCAAAATAAAGATCTTAATGTCAGCTGGATTTGATAAAAAGATGGCATACCCATTGTGAGCCTCTCCATTATAACAAAATGCCTAATATAACGAAGACTTTTCATTCTTAGAGTGACAGCATGCATTTTCTCAAAAGCAAGTTCCTGCTTAGCATGAGTTTCATTCTTTCTACAAGATTTTCAATGTGAAGGCTACTTGCCACTGAGCATGTGGGAAATTTCACCTCAAGGAAACATTCCTGCAGTAGAAAGGCGATGTTCTTTTCAGACTATGTGCAGTAGATGTTCTCTAAGGAAATATCGTAGAGGGGACAGCAAGTGCTTTCATTAGCACATGATGTTACTCGTTTCTGACATAAAAATGACAGCACGCAGAAAGCGCTATGCCATGCATGAGGCCAAAGCACAGAGACAACCAGCTGTGGAAGGGGATCAGATCTCAGCTGGACAAGCACAGGAGGCCAGGTTTTCAACTCCACCATGAATCCTCACCATTTACCAGGTCCAGCTGCCTACTACACTTGTATGAGATGGCAGACCCATATGATACTTAGCACACAGCACATATCTTTCACCAACAAATTGGTTACTCCTAGTGGAAGTGCATCAGTGATCAGCTTCATTTTTTTAACTGTCACAGAAACAATTTACTTCCCACCAAAACTTACAGGACTCCATCCCAAATGAGACCAATTCAAAATCCAGGATCAGAATTATTTTCTTTGGGATTAATGATATTTAAGAAAAACCTGAACAAAAAATGTTTTGCGTGTATAAGGCTATTTAGACTTTGGGAAGAGGATGAATCCCCTCATGTAGACATCTCTCTTTTAAAAAGCGTTTAAGGTAAGGCGAGATGACACAAGGCTTAAGTAACTCACTACATATCATGCTAACACAACAGGAACTGAGCTGCTTAGATGAAAACTTTTAACTTTCAGATCATCTTTCCTTCTCCCAGGTGTGTGCAGTTAAAATTCACAGCAGAAAATAAGCTCAGCTTAGCCACTGAGAGATGAAAAATAACACCAGCTCAGGATGAAACTACAATCTTGCTATAAAATGCAGCAGTTTCATTTCCTCCTGTGTAGCTGCCCCAGTTCCCACCAGTAGGCAATTTGTGTTGCAACATTTAGCACTTTTAAAGTGCATGAATTAGTGGTTGCCTTTAGCATGGCATAAACAAAAAGAAAAAAAACACAGATGATGATGTAAGGAGGAAAAAGCACTTACTGAGTGCTGTTTGGGATGACCTACATAAAGTACTTTTGGCTTCTCCAATAACGAGTAATAAAAACCTGACTAATCCCACGTCAATGAAACCTTTATTCTTCCCACGTCATAAAACTTTGTACATCTGCTATGGGGCAAATTCAGCCTTCCATGAAGCACAGCTGTGCTTAGGACAAAGAGAAGGATAGTGTCTGAGCAAGCCTACCTAACAAGAATTTTGCTGTAAAATATATAAAATAGACAATCTTATTGCTAAACGGAAGTAATGGCTTACCTTTACTGTGAATGATCAGCACAGTTAAGAACCAAAATTCCTGGCATGCATAACATGACAGTTAGTCATATAGAAAGTACAACTTTGCATATTCTCAGCTGCAGCTGTGAGATCTAGGTATTTCTCCACATTTCCCTTCTCCAGGTCCCCAACACCCATTCTTGGCAGAGCTGTCTGTAGCCCTCCCTTGCACCACAGTGCCTTGACAGGCTGGTCTCCCAGCTTGTGTTTCCTCAGACTGCTCATTCTTCTGTAGAAAGTTCCATAGTGTATTCTAAGTCAGCCCAGTTTCTAGCCCTATGGTCCTTGTTCAAGTAATTTGCCAGCGAACTGCACCTACAGGCACTCATCAGTCCTTTCCTCTTCCTGTCCATAGTACTCCTGCTCAGAACTTCTGTCTACAGTAAATCTTTTCTTTAAGCCTTTCATAGAATCCCAGAATCACAAAACGGCTCAGGTTGGAGGAACCTTAAAGCACACCCAGTCCTACCTCCTGCCATGGGCAGGGCTGCCACCCACCAAGTCAGGCTACTGAGGGCCCCATGCAACCTGGCCTTGAACCTCCAGGAATTGGGCACCACAGTTTCTCTGGGCACCCTGAGCCAGTGTCTCACAACAGGATCCTTTGACCTGGATTTTAACCTTTTACATGTGAATGTGGATTTTTTGTTCTCCTCCATATTGCCTGGACAGCAGTGAGGTTAATGGATCTCTCTCAGAACAGAGATCACACTGCGTCCTGCTCGTAGCTCTACTGGTCAAACCTGGCCCTGAGTGTTTTGAAACAAACACAGAAAATGTCCATCTTCATCCTGGTCCCTCACTTACAGCATACTGCATTATTCTGTGGCACTAGCAAATATATAATCTGATCAGACATATCCATGCATGTTCCAAAGGAGTCTCTAGAGATCTTAGCCTCCTACTTAGCAAACAAAGCACAACTGAGAATGTGTAAATTATAGGGGGATTTTTCAGCCCTACTATTTGCATAAATTTTCACCAACCTGGCAAAAGACACATTCTTGGCCCCAAGTTCACTCTTGCTAAATGTCAGTTCTTTCTCTGAGCTATGGAGTAGTTCCATGAAGAAGTCATCTGAACTCGCAGTGTGGGCAACCCCCAATGCTTTTCCCTTTGCTTCACTTTAAAAATTGAGAGAGAAGGAAAAGTGAGGCATACAAGCATGTCAAAAAGAAACATAGTTCACAATTCCTCCATCTAGCAATACCGTAAGCAGCTGAAGGCAGTATAGCAGGAAGTTTGAGGCAGCTAGAAGGATGTACTACCAGCTCAGCATTTAGTAATAATAACAGTTTTAATAATAGAAACAACACAGCTGGGCAAGTTAGGATTTCCTGTCAAAACTGCCATAAACCACCTGTTATTACTAGAGAAAGGCTATGACATGACAAAATAGTACCTTTACATGCCAGTCCTACAAATGATGCAGTAGGCTGAAATCCTGCAGGAACAAAGGGTACTCACAGCATCAGTCTGATTTTAAGTTTATCACCCAGTTACTGGCTTGGAAGCTTCATTTGCGTGCCCTTTTTAGACGTTTGGAAACCACTGAACTTATTAGTTGAGTGTAAATTATGTAGCACATAGTAGAGTTTAAACTACGTAGCACATCAATACCCTGCTTTTCTGTTGGATAATACTAGACAGCATGCAGAGCCGTTTGCTACTATTAAGAATCAGTGGTTTCATACAAAAAAGTAAATAAGTTAGAAGACATTTAGGAAGTAATGATACCCCTAAGCAAGTGTTTTCAGGGAGAATAAGAATTTTTACACTGTTCCTTTGTGTTGTTGAATGGGAAAATGAAAAAGCGGAGGAAATCTAGAGCAATTTTTTCCCTTTTTTTTTTTTTTTTAAGTCTTCTCTAAGGGTAATCTTCTCTTTTCCTCCAAAATTGACTGAAATCAGTGATAAGGCTCCCACTGATCTTGCTCGAGGTTTTGGATCAGGACACAGGCTTCAGTAATGGGGGACACCTCATTCAACCTTCAGATTTAACGCTGTGGCAGAAGCACCTGGTGAGAAGCTGTCTGCAGGAAACAAGTTTTATGAGAAAGCTAAAAGGTTGAGTGTGTGTGCCTGTGCTAAAATCAGGCTTACAGTATGTATCTCATAGCACAGCTACAGAGATAGTAGGCAGAAGATCACATTGAAGTATTTTAGATGCTGCAGTAGGCTCTTCAGAATGAAATGCTGTGCTTTAAAATTAAAAGCCAATAGAAAACATTTAATTTAAAGGGTTTCCCTAAAATCTTCTCCCTTGCATCAAAGTAAAAAAAGGACTAAGAAGGGGAAATAGCATGGAAGAAATAGGATGGGATGGCTGAGGACGCTCTTCAAAGGCCACTGTAGTCACTGACAGTGTTTACAGGAGGATTTGGTTCATAATCTGAATTTCACATTTGCATTTCCCATCCAGAATCCGTACACGAGGCATAGAGGTGAATGTAATACCAATTTGCAGAGAAGACCAGCTCTGTGTAATCCCATGTTAGCACATACTGAATGAAGGGGATTCACAGTGATGCTCTGCACTGAGGTACATGTGCCAGGCCCCCATCCACAGTCTGTCCCTGCAACACACAGTGCCTTTCTGCTTCAGTATTCCAGTGAAAGGATAAAATATGTATATACACATAGACATACACATAACTCTTTTTATATAAACGGAAAAATGACTCCAGCGTCTCTCCATTTTTCAATCTGTATTTCCTTGCCTCCAATATTTCATTTTCAAAGCTCTATCTGTTCTGTTCATTCCCATTTGTAACTTTTTGGAACCTACTAACAGTGCAGCTTGGTGCAGCTGAAGATCAGCGTCTGACGAGATCAGCACTGTGCAGTATAGGATCCAAAGACTGATTTTAGACATCTAAAAATTCAGAGTGTGATACTATACTTCCTCAGCAAACATTAAAAAAAAAAAGAAAATAAAGTACTAATCTATATTAATACATACAGTCATGTATATACAAGCATACATGCACGCACATAGCCAGGGAAAGAGTGACAGATTAATGTAATGTCTGATTACCTTTTAAACTAATACCCCTTTACATCTCCCTGACATTGTAAAGAGCCTTTAAAAAGGGAAGATACATAATTTACATTCATTTTAAGGCCGCCTCAGTACTGATGAGAAGCATAAAGGGGCCTTAGAGTTATGTGTAAAGGGCCTTAGAGCAACAGAATCAGCCCAGTGGTACCCACTGTCACATTTCTTTTCACATTTTACAGATATTTGCATTACAAATGAGATTCCTTAATTACAGGTTGCACTCTAAATAAAACATCATTACAAATATTAAACTGCAGAGCTGCAATGGCTGGCATATTGGAACAAGACCTTAAGGGTACATTCTGCCACAGCCAGATTCTGAGTGACAGCCTCCTAACAAGTCACTGCTTCTTCCACAGCAGGGCTCGGCGGATTTAGTGCTTAAGTAATTCTCTCTGATTATAAAACTGGCAGAGCTATTCCACCATTTTGACTACTGGTCCACAATGCAGAGAAGCGCAGTCAAATGAAGGAGCAACTTTTCATAGAATCATAGAATGGCTTAGGTTGGAAGGGACCTTAAAGATCATTGAGTTCCAGCCCCCAAACGCTTACACTTATACAATGCTTAGCACAATAAAGCCCAGTTGTGTTTTCAGGTTGCTAGTTTCACCTTGGAGAAGAAAGAAAAAAATGATGGCTGTAACATAAATAATAATTCCTACCTTATACGTATTTGATTTTGCAAATACATATATTTTTGATTTATGTATAAGATTTTCTTAGGAATCCTAACACTCCATCTGCATATTGTCAGGCTAAAGGTCCACCTAGCCCAGCATCCTGTCTCAGCTCAGCTATGCTGCCTGGAGAGGAGTATAAAAGCAACGTGACTGTACAGTGATGCTTTCTCAGAACGCTCCTCCAGTCCTGCACTTGGGCTTAAGGATTTCCTGCACCAAAGCCTAACAGCTCCTGACTGATTTTGTTTCCATACAGAGTCACTTTTCGAACACAGGTGTATTTTTAGCAACATTATTTCTTGTTCAAAGCTTCGTTACATTTTGGGTGAAATGCCTTGCTTTGTTTTGAACCTGCTACTTGTATTTTTATTTCATGTCCTATAGTCCTTGTTCCAGGAGGAATGACAAACAGCAGCTCCCTGCTCACCTTACAAGATGCTCTGTGTCTGAACATTGTCCTGCAATACATCATGGGAATGTACTGTATTTTAATAGGACACCTGTGACACTGTGTGTGCTACAGCAGAGTGAGAGGGGGAGAGAGAGGTTTTCATGACAATCCTGTTCTTAGGGTCTCATAACATCAAAGCCAAAACTTGCTTTTTGTATTCTACAATAAAAAGGAAATTGACAAGTTTTGAACTGGGCTTACATCAAGGGTAACTGATTAAAAACAATGTATTCTCCTAAGTGACTATTCTTAAGCTACCCAAAGTTAGATATTTCCTATATTTCATTGTTTTGATAGAAGGCTGTTAACTTTTTGGTGTCTCTTGGCAAGTTAAGACTCGTATATTTTTGTACGTCTAGCTCAATCTTTTCCAGTATCTTCTTTTTTTTTAATTTATAAATGGAAGAATGAATTACATTTCCTATTCAGACAGAAGCCATACCATACACCATATTGCGTTCTACTTGTCTTGAATAAGAAACAGGATTGAAGAGTTAGTCATTTCCAGTGTCTGTCAACCAGATACAAGTTTAGTAAAATGAGCCATTTTAAACTTTCCCAACAGCCATTTCCAGCAGTAAGAACTTGCATTCAGTGTGCAATGCTCCCCAACAACTTGTCATCTGGTATGAAGTAGAAGCAGGGGTGGGTGGCCTGGAATGAATACAGGGATACTGTCTGGTCATGCAGAGATGGGATCAGGAAAGCCAAGGTGCAGATGGAAATAAACTTGGTGAGAGATGTGAAAAATAACAAGAAGGGACTCTATAGATATATTGGTCAGAAGAGACCAAGAACTGTGCACTCCCCTGATAAATGTGAAGAGAGAACTGGCTACAGCACACATGGAGAAGGCTAAGGTACACAACGAGTTCTTTGCCTCAGTCTTCACTGGCAGTCAGGCTTCCAGTATCTCTCATGTACCTGAACCTCTAGGCAGTGGTCAGAAGAGCAAAATACCTTCCACTGTAAGAGCGGAGAAAGTCTGAGACCACCTCATGAGACTGAGTGTGTACAAGTCTATGGGGCTGGATGACATGCATCCCAGGGTCCTGAGGGAGCTGGCTGATATGGTTGCCAAACCATTCTCCACCATATCAGTCCTGGCTGTCACGTGAAGTCTCTGGTAACTGGCAAAAGGGAAATTTTCAAGAAAGGGAGAAAGGAAAACCCAGGGAACTACAGCTTGGTGAGCCTCATGTCTGTGCCTGGAAAGGTCATGAAGCAGATCCTCCTGGAAGAGATGTTAAGGCACATGGGAAGTGAAGAGGTCATCCAAGAAAACCAGCACAGTTTCACCAAGGGCAGACTGTGCCTCACCAATCTGGTGGCCTTCTATGATGGAGTGACAGCATCGGTGGACAAAGAAAGGGCAACTGATGTCATCTACCTAGACTTGTGCAAGGCCTTTGACAAGGTCCTGCACCACACCCTTATCTCTAAATTGGAGAGATATGGGTTCAAAGGCTGGACAATTCAGTGGATAAAGATTGGTTGGATGGCTGCAGCCAGAGAGCTGTAATCAAAGGCTCTATGTCCAGGTGGAGGCCCGTCACGAGTGGTGTCCCCCAGGGATCCGTCCTTGGAACAGTGCTCTTACACATCTTCATCAAAGATATTGGGATTGAGTGCACTCTCAACAAATTTGCAGATGACACTAAACTGCATGGTGCAGTTGACACAACAGAAGGAAGGGATGCCATCCAGAGGGACCTGGACAAACTTGAGAAATGTGAACCTAATGACTTTCAACAAAGCCAAGTGCAAGTTCATTGAAAGCAGCCCTGTGGAGAGGGACTTGGAGGTCCTGGTGGATAAAAAGCTGGACATGTCCCAGCAGTGTGCACTTGCAGCCCAGAAGGCCAACAGTATCCTAGGCTGCATCAAAAGAGGGGTGACCAGCAGGGAGAGGGAGGCATTTGTCCCCCTCTACTCTGCCCTCATGAGGCTCCAGCTGGAGTACCGTTTCCAGTCCTGGGGCCCCCAACACAAGAAAGATGAGGAGCTGTTGGAAAGGGTCCAGAGGAGGGCCATGAAGATGATCAGAAGTGCTGGAGCACCTCTCCTGTGATGAAGGGCTGAAGGAGCTGGGCTTGTTCAGCCTGGAGAAGTTTTCAGGGAAAATTTCATTGCGGCCTTCCAGTACTTGATGGAAGCTTATAAGCAGGAGGGGAATCAACATTTTAAACAGCAATAGGGTACAGGGGAATGGCTTTAAACTAAAAGAAGGGAAATTTAGGTTAGATGTTAGGAAGAAATTCTTTACTCAGAGGGTGGTAAGGTACTGGCACAGGCTGCTCAGAGAAGCTGTGGATGCCTCATCCCTGGAGGTGTTCAAGGCCAGGCTGGACGGGGCCCTGGGCAGCCTGACCTGGTGGGTGGCAGCCCTGCCCATGGCATGGGGTTGGAAGTGGATGGACTTTAAGGGCCCTCCCAACCCAAGCTATTCATGATTCTATGTCTAAGGATTTGCAGAACTCTGGAAAATACAGCAACAAGTCTGTGGCTGAATTCCTGCTCTTTGAACCCACACAGTTGCAAATCCAGAATAATTTCAACCTGCATACTTAAAACATGATGAAGATGCGTTCTGTTTTATTGTCTTTATTTTTCAACATCTCACTCCCCTTTTCCTACCCTCTGCTCCTTCTACTGTATCCTGATGCGTCTGGCCATCAGCCTCTTAGTGGTCTTTTATTACATTCAGTTCACTTGATTCTCTAAAAGCCTCTCACTCTTGCAGAGGATTTTCTTTCTCCGTGTGTTTTCACTCTTGCTGTGCACTTTCTCTCTTTTGTCTCTGCTTCAGTCTCCTTGAGTTAATGTTTATCACCAGTTTTTCGTCATTTCCCCATCTCTTTCAGAAGACTGTGGGAAGGCTGAATGAATATCTGGGAAGACATGCCTTGGGCTAAAATAGATCTATCCAATCTCTGAGTGCTGTAGTCAGAAAACTAGGGATGGCACCTCCTGTGGTCACAGGCAAAATGGAGCCTCAGTGATACTTCTGATCACTAATTATCTCTGAACTGCTAATGTGTCCATGATACTGAGTTTATTGATTTTTATACAGAGAATTTTGAACATTTTAGATAATTATGGTTTGGTTTTTTTTGCCTTTAAGATAATATAAAATGTTACAGGTTTCTTTGTATTTCCTTTCAGGCTATGTAGTTAAAATTGATACTTGGTCTAGAAATATGAACAAGGAGTTCATATACATCTGTGTATAAGGGTTTCAAATAACAGTTTTTTACACTGGAACTATATGTACTAAGGCACACACATACTTAAGAACATCTGTATGTAAACATCCTTGATTTCAACCATTTTCAAAGGATTTGTTTCATCTGAAAGGTTCTGATTGCAAATTTTATGCAGACACACACAAGTGTTGCTGTGTTTTGTTAGAATTGGGGCAGAAAGAACCCACTCAGTCTCACAGCCTATGTGTACCTTGAAGCATTAACTCATTCTACAGTTTACAGTATGGCAAAAACTCATAGACCTAACCCAGCAGTCTTGATATTTTCATTTCTTCTTCATTATTTGTGTATTAGTATCTACTAGCCAAAGTCAACATTGTCTCATGCTGAACAAACACACAGCAAGAAACAATTCTTTCTCTTGGAAAGTTTTAGGTCAAAGGGAGAGATTTGCAGAATTGCCTAATGGAATTAAGAGCCCAAATCCTCATTTTCAAATTGTGAACTTACCTTTGATGGGGATTTTTTAAAAAGAAACGCAGCCAAAAATACCATCAAAACAAAAACAACAGAGGAAAGGCAAGATTAATACAACAGTTTTACAGGGAAGAGACTGAGGCACAGAGAGATTAAATGATTTGCACAGCATTACTTTTGGAATCTGGGCACTGACCTCAATTCTCCTGAGTCCCTACCTATACAGCCAATTCTCCAGGTTATCATGTAGCCAACGCTATGTATGAAACTCCCTTTACAACCCTCAAGCCCTCAACGTGCCACTTACGTTTTCACTGTTAACATCTGCCTCACTGGGGCAGCCAAAGAGTTCCCGTCTCAGCAAGTTCCCATCGTATTCCAGGAATGTCAGGTAGAGGTTGCGGAAAAACTCCACGTGCTTGTTTTTCACTCGTAGCTTCTTTGGGGAGTTCCAGTGAATCACCTCAGAAGGAAAAAGAGAAAATGCATCCTGTTGTTAGAATACAAACTGGTTTTTGTGTGTGTTTAGCTTAGTGCCCACTTAAAACCAAAGAACAACCCCAAAACTATGTAACAGAATCACAGAATCATAGAATCATTAAGGTTGGAAAGACCACTAAGATCATCTAGTTCAACCATCTAGTCATGCTTGTTACTGGTCTAGACCATGTTCCTCAGTGCCACATCCACACATTTCTTGAACACTTCCAGAGACAGTGACTCCATCACCTCCTTGGGCAGCCCATGCCAATGCAGCACCACTCCTTCTGCAAAGAAATTGTTCCTAAGAACAAGAAAAGGATGACCCCCACCTCGCTACAACCTCTTTTCAGGTCACTGTAGAGAGTGATAAGGCCTCCTCTGAGCCTCCTCTTTGCCAGACTGAAAAATTGCTGTTCCCTCAGCCACAATGTCTTTTCAGCATGAAGGCTGTACTACATCTTGATGATGCTCTTTTAAACTCCTCCGTAGGATAACCTGCACAAATGAGTTGGGGTACAGCTGTAGGTTGTGATGCAGCATGGCCTGAACTCTGCCACAAACCTGACAGGAGAGGGACTCCTTGAACAGGGACACGTGGATGTTGGTATTAAATATTAATTTCAGATTTCCATATGACTGATTGATTTGCTGTTTCAGGCCAGGTAAGCTCTTCTGTTATTAGGTACTGAGGAGAAAAAGCCTCAGATGAATTCCTGCATGCATGTACACCCTTCAAAAAGGACTAAATCGAATCTGATTTCCTTCTTGTCACTGCTTCATTTAAACAGGACTGATCTCAGTTGTATCATGTAATACAGTGGTGCAGTACAATGCTTCACCCTTGGAATTCCTATTTCCAGCATGTATTTAAGCTCTTTTAATGGGAGATGACTCTCACACTGGCCTAGTTTTAACTCTAATGCTGACATAAAGGCCCAATTCTCATTTACAACCAGGTGACTTTGCAGCGCTCCCTGATAGCGTGAACAAAAATGGGGCCCTAAGGAAAAACTATGAGGGAGCCAAAAGTACCTTGAAGGAATTATTTCATTTTATAGAGGCTGTATTTTAGGCATAAGGAAAAAACAAAACAAAACAAAACACAAAAAACACAAAAAACAATCAAGTGCTTTGTATTCAGTTTTATTCCCGTGACTTCTAAAGAGATTAAAAAAACCCATCTCCCTTGGGAACATTTCCAAGCGAGGAGTTCTGGAGGTTCTCTGAACGCATTAAGTTAATTGCATGGAGGCACCACATCACTCACGCAGCCACAGAGCCCCAGGGCGGTCAGCTCTGCTCTGTGCATCGCAGCTGTGGGAGGCAGCGGGCACAGAAGCACAGAGCAGCCCCGGAGCAGGTGAGCACGCTCCCCTCGGTGTCAGCAAAACAGCTTGGCAGGAGCAGGGAGCCCTCTTAAAACACTCTCTCTGCTTCTGAATGAGTGATCCGCAGGAGGAAAGAACAGGACGTTGCCTGAATTCTGCCTGCACTCACTTCAGCAAATAAGACAGACTCTCTACTGTGTATTTGGGACACAAAGAAAACCAGCTCACAGCACTCTCTTCTACAAAACCAACACAAATGAAAATTTTTCCCTACATGGAAAGCTTTAGCCTTTCCTAGGATTTCACTGCTGAAGCTACTAGGCAGCAATACATGCAGTAACAGAAAGGAAATGATAGGGAAACAAGATCGTTTCAGAAAACAGGCAAATCACTTTTTCAGTTACAGGAACATGTTAAATCAAGATCATTATCATAGAATCATAGAATAATTAAGGTTGGAAATGACCTCTAAGATCATCTTGTCCAACCATCACCTACCACCAATGCATCAACACCGTAAATTTGGACAACATATATTTGGTATAGATGTTTTTCTCAGTTAATGCTACAACCTTTGCTACTTTTACATTTGCACATACACTCAAAACTGTACCTTAAATGTCAACTATTCTGCTGCAACGTTTGCAGAAAATACAGAATACAGAAACAAAAGGAGCTTTAGCCAGCATGGCTGGGATAAGGCATAAATTCGTGGTGACAGATGTTCAAAACCTCTCTTCTTTGAAAAGAACCTTAAATATTTCAGCCATTGCATTTAAATGCAGCAAAAGGCACAATGCAAAAAAATCTCAGTGACTGAATCCTACCTCAGGGAAACAGTCAAATGTAAGCACAGGACTGAAGGAATCTAAAGGGCTGCTAGACAGTTTTACACGGTACTAGGATGCACTTTTTTAAGCAGACATTGAAGGGAAATTGTCAGTCTGCTGGTAACTTGCACTTCTTCAGGAGTGGATCAAATAACACTGAAAAGCTGGAAAATGGAACAAACATGCTTGCTAAGAAAATCTTCGGTGTATTTTCCATTTTAAACTTAGAGTTCATAAGAGTTTTCTTTGGGATGTCCTCAGGAGCATCCTATGGCTCTGCTGAGCCCTCTGGCCACTCCTACCAGGGAATGAGGGCACAAAAAGAGGTAATGATGATAAACTCAGTAACTACATAGGTCACTCCAAAAGTTACACCTCCTATTTATTTCTACGGAAACTACAACAGATACAAAGAGCATAATAACACTGTTTGATAGAACAAATCCTCAGCTACTAAACACGAGTTTTCAAAAAAGTCACCACCATTAGCTATGCATTTTCACTAGCTATGAACAAGAGCCTACATGCCTTGCTCGCAACAACCTGCACCACTGGAGGTGACCCACTGTTGCTGTCACCACTGCTGAAACACACCACTCACTCCTCACTGTGCTCACATCCACTGTTTGGTCTCCATAAACGTTCAGCAAGCATCAGTGGGTGACATTTTTTCCACATGGAGGAATTCAGTGACACACCTTTGCTTCATATGCACTTCCCTGTCAGACACCATTTTGTCAGACTGCTCCTCTACTGCCATCTGTCACACGGCAACAACATGTAACAGAATATTGGTGGGAAGGTTCAACCTCTACTGCCACACCACCAACATTCTCCTCTGGTATCATGGGCCCACATCAAAACACAGCCCTCGTATTCTGGGACAGGCTCCCCAGTGCTACAGACATTTCCCATCACTACACACCATGTCAAATCATAGCCAGGTTCTGGTGTTGATGCCTCTACCAAGTTGCGTGGGGGATGGTGTCAAAGCCAGACAATCACAGTTGTCACTGCAGAGTCTGTTCACTGCTCTGCTTCCAAGTCTGTTGCGTGTGCAAAATCTGCTAAGTGTCAGGGGCCTAGCTGGTGGTTCAGACCTGATCAGATTTGAAAAGTGTCAGGATGTCGCATGTGTACAGATGTCAGGGGAGCTTGGAGTGAACTGAAGAAAGCTGAATGGAGCTGATGACTGCCCAGAAAAGCAGATTTTTTAATCAAGAAAGACAGAACATGTCAATGCAGCTAAAGAACATGAAGGAACTATGCAACCATCTGGATGTCCTGAGGTAGGAAAACCACAAAACAGGCTTAGTGAAAGAGCAGGCTACTACTCAAATGTAACCTGATTAGAGAAATATTACATTTGATATGAAAGCACGAAAAAGAACTGTAGGTTTCAGAGGTAACAAGATTCTTAACTATTGATATATAACAATACATTCGAAGACCATATTCTTCTTTTTTTTTTTTTTTTTTTTTTTTTTTGCTGTCAGCCCACAGAATAACCTTGAGCTCCGTCTGTAGCTGTCAGATTTGGTCTAGTGTACAATCAGCCACACCACAAGTTGTACAGGCCAAGACATCCTCGGATGGGCTGTCACAGGCACCAGTGACATAATGAAGACAACAGCCTGCTCAGGTAAAGCTGGGGTCGTTACGTTAGAAACTTTATAGCAGGAAACAGTGAATTGATTGAAGAAAAAAAATCAGTTTGAAAGAGACTACAGGGAAATCAGAAGAAAAAGAATCGAACTCAGAATCCACTTTATTTGCAGACTGAGTAAGTGTTATCTCAACATTAAAAAGAGAAAGTGAATCTAGAAACTAAAAATCTCATTACTACAACATCCCCTTTCTAAGACTGAATAGCACAGTAATACTGCATTTATTTCTTCTGTTTTCCCTCTTAGTTTCTAAGCTATTCCAAAGCTCTGTTGGCTTATGGAGGAAACTGAACCTGGAACACATGAAATACCAGTGCCATTATCTGGGTGGACAACTCAAGAACTGTGCTAGCTTTCAGGCTGTCTCATGCATCCTCCCTATTCTATCAAGGCCCGTAGGAACTAAGAAAAATATAATCTTTAATCTACATTTAGCTATTCAAGTACTGAGCGATCAGAACTTAAAATTCCAGATCTATTTAACACTTGGTTAGTTGTCATTAAGCAACTTGGCACTACCTACATTTCCTTCCATTCATGTCATACCAGTTAATCAACAACCGTTACCATTCACTGATTTCACTCATCCAGACTCTGGAATACTTCCATCTATTTGTTACCTAGCGAAAAACACAATGCTGAACTGGTAGTTCCCCTTTATTCACCTGTGTCTGACTTAAAGCGCTCAAATGATGATGCAATTGGTGTCTCATAGACTGCCAGTGGGATCTGAGATGGAAAGTAACCTAGGATGGTATGTGCTGGCAGAGTACAGGAGAAGGCTCTAACGTCAGTTATCTGCACTGAGATATACTGAAAAAAGAAATCCCAGCAAACCTCCTTACGTCTCCAGACACATTGATCTCTTTGGAGACATTAAACTTTTCAAATCTGATGTTCAAACCACTAAACTATAAGCCTCAATACAACATAATTTCCATAATGTTCTTTATCAATTTGTCCCTCATAGTATCTTCTATATACAAAAGAAATATTTGGCCAAATGTTTCCTTAACCACAATTCCTTCCATTTTTTTACCCAGAGACAGATCTTGATACTCTACTTCAGCTCTTAGGACATCAGAGAATACATGATATCCTTCTCTGCCCTTCCCTGTGGCTCTGTACCTACCTTCCAGGCTGAAGGGGGAAAAGTAAGAATAAATTAAGCCTAAATTTAAGCCTGAAGAGGTTTATTTTTGCAAAGTGCTGAACAGATATTAATTAAGCCCATAGCACATTGCTATTTAGGTAAATAAGTAAAAGTGATTTCTGTAGGTGGATGGCTTTCCTGCTTAAAAACTAGATTCCTTTTTTAGGAAGCCAGTTCCCACTGAAATCAACAGAAGTTAAGTGATAAACAATTCTGCACAGTACAGCCACTTATATATGTCACTGTAATATTGTCTCCATAGGCTTTTGTTTCAGGCACATACTGTTAAAAAATTTCGTTTGAATGTGCCCCAGGTCACACTGCAAACATGCGCTACCTATCAAACTGATGCCTGGATTGGAGATGTCTGGAAACTTTATTCTTAAACTGTGGTTTTATCAGAAATGAACATTTTATTAAAAAAAAAAAACACTCACAAAACAAAACAAAAAAACCCCCACAACATAATATTTTCAGAAAGGGTCAAATGCTTCACAAAAATGTCATCAGGGAGGTTTCAGAGCTCCAAAGTGATATATCCGAAATACAGAAGTAGAAGAGACTCATTTCTGAGCAGCAACCCAGAGGTGTAGGCACTGCTTTCAGATGTGGGATTCAAATCCCTGTCCTGCCTGATTTGCTTTCCATGGTCCCAGGGATTACTTTATGCCTCTTGGCTTGCTGCCTAAGCTGCCTGAGAAGCACTGCCCCTGCATTACAGTTTTCAGAATTCTCAGTTTGTCCTCAAAGGGTTTGCAGCAGTCCCTCCAACTCCTATAACGATGCTTAACAAGAGGCCTCCTGCCTGCAGCAACACCTCAAACATACATCCACTATATGTCAGTGCTCCTTGTCTGGCAGAGCAGAATCACCTTACTGACTACAGCGTTCATTCGAGGGATGGGTGTTTACCCCTCTTGGCCCTTTGCTCTTCTCAGTGTAGCTCTTCCTTGGCTGGCATTAAAAGGTGCAAGGCAGCAGAATGCCAGAGCTGCTGCAGATCAGCGCTGAGGTGCTTGGACAGCACGCGGGGTGGCTCAGGGACTGGAACATAGGGAGGTGCAATAGGTCATGCTTGAGGCAGATCAGAAATGATGTATTTGGGTTACGGACAAGAAGCTGTGTAAAGTTTTGTAGGCAATCTCATAAAGTTGCTCTAGTATAGCAGACATACCCGGGAAAGGCACAGTAAATCACATGAAATAATTTCAGAGAGGGGAATTTATGAGGTTAATTTTATATCTACCTGCTAATTTGGTATCAGTTGTGTTTAAAGCTGTCTTCAAAAGCAATCAACAGGATTTAAAGCACTTACCTATCTTGTAGGGAGTAAATTCTAATAATTTGATATACTCCCAGCCTCCAATTTTTGTGATTGCGAATTACCCCATTCTGTGTGTGTATCTGCATCTGTATCCTTGACAACCAGACTTGATGACTGACTCATTCAATGAGGTCATGATTCATTGTCAGAGGCATCACAATTCATTACCGTCTTTCATAGGATTTTTCTTGCCATTTGGTTTGTGCCAAATCACAGTAATTGAAATTTCCTTACAGACAGGAAAAAAATATAAATCAAAAAGAAAAGCAAACGTGGGCCAATCCAGAAGAAGTAATACATAAATGAAACTCAGTTCTGGACAGATCACTGCTGTCCAGCAGTGCACATGTTTGTCCATAGGCATTGTGGGCTACTGCAGACCAAGTGAGGAGCTGAGATAAATGAGGTAAGACAGACAGTGGATGTCTACACATATCTTTTGGCCAGTCTTCAACAGCAACTCCAAAGTGTTTCTCCAAGATGTAACAAATGCCATGCAAAACCAAACATCTCTGATCTTCAGAGTCTGCAGCTGGCTTGCATGGCAAGAAGAATTAAAGGGCATCTGCTTCCTCTTAACCTGCTCTCGTTTTCTATTTGTACAATCATAGAATGACTTGGGTTGGAAGGGCCCTCACAGATCATCTACTTCCACACACTGAAGCAAAGAATCTTTAAACAGGTCCCCTCAGAGTGAAGAAGGGAAGATTTCTGAATGCATATTTTTTTTTTTTTTTAAAGTTGGGGTTCTTTATGTGACAGACAGCAGAACAAAAGCCACAGATTTTAGTCTGTTTGTATGCAGTATGTCGCCTAGCACTACACAGTGTGACAAAGGAGGTAAGAAGCATTTAGACAAACAAAAATATTAAAGTGGTCTTATTTTAATGCTGGTTTAGATGGATTTAAAATTAGTCACTGCTAACAATGCAAAACTTGATTAGCAATTTCTGTTCCTCTTATGCCTCTTCTGAAAGATCTCCATATGTAAGTCCTCCCAGATTTGTATACGCTGTCAAGCTGCAGCAAGAAAGTAGAGTTCAGCAGTAGTCAAACATCTGACCTTCTCTAACATAAGAGAATTTTAAAAAAATTGTTAAAAATGATACAGATTCAGCTTAATGAGGACTATAAAGAAACAAAAAAATGACTGGAATTCTCTTTATATACTTTGAAATATTCAAGTGTTTCATAGACCTCTAAAAAGCATGCTGGCCAGCCTGGTTTGTGTAGATGTGCACAAAGCAGCAAAGAAGTGTGTGTACACGTGAAGAGCAGCCAGCCCTGGGGGTCTAAGTTTATTTAACACAATGTTGTGTGCAGAAGAAGACAAATCCGCGAATCCCATGGGCTTTGAGACCAGATGGAATTAAATCAGTGCCTTTTCAGTCTGACATGAGGAATAGGGCCTGATGTGACTGAAGAATACTTGACTGGGCCAGTTTTGCCTTAGAATTTAAACCTCTCCCTGTATTTCCATCTTTCCTATGCTATCCTTCTTAATCCTCCTGTACAAACTTTACAATCTGTCTTTCTCTCCTTCTCCCTCTGGAGGTTTTTCCTACCTTGTTTCTAACTCCAGTCTTACCATGAAATACAAGAAGTGTCAAACACATTGTGTCATGTTATTTAAATTAAATACTGTGGAAACTGACTACATTTGGTGATATTAAGAGCACATTTTCTAATGTGGGCTAAAGACATTTGTTGTTTATTTGAGAAGACTGCAAACCAAAACAGCCCAATTTGTTTTAGAACTAGAAATCTATTAATTTTCATAATGCAAATTTGCAATTTTAAAGTTCTTCATACCATAAAAAAATGCGTATCACAATTGAACAGCACTGACTGATAGCCACTTCTGTAACTGCTGAGTATGGGCAGAGCTTCACTGAAATCAGTGGGGCTTCCGTGCATTACAAAAGGCTCTGCTTCTCTTTCAAAGCAAAGAATTTCAGCCTCAATTCAGCACAGCACTTTGGGGATATGACTAATTTTAGTGGTGTGAATAAGTTCAATTCAGCTGAAAAAATTGCTTGTGTGCCTGCACCCCTTGCTGAGTTAAGTAACTCAGGCCAGCAGAGGATATTTTGCACCTTTGACTTCATTGCCTATGCTGTAATGGAACTGATAGTGTCATACTGTAAATAAATACAGTAAATAAACAACCAAGCCTAAATTGTATTGGTAAACAATTTTCTTAATAATGAAGTAAGGATTTAATTTATTTTTAAGATACTTTTGTTAGAAGATTCCACGTAGGTGTTACATATGAGCTAAATGTCCCACAGCTGATGGGAATTAGTCAATACAATCACTGAAATCTAAGGAGTGATTTGCCTCATTAGTCATCAGATGGCTACTCTGAGGTGAGCTGAAGCACTCTCCAACAACCCTGATGGATAGTACAGTTCAGTTGCCTCTATACAGATGTGTAGTAACACTGAAGCACCTTATGATTATCCTGCCTGTCTACCAGCTGCCTTGCCAAAAGGATTTCTGTCTCTCGTAGGCCTGTGCTGTATGTGCCAGTCCCATAGAGATGGAAGAGTATCTATGGTGACTCAAACTGTATTAAGCAATTGAACCATGCCCTAGTAATTAGTGTCAATACCTTTTTCTAATGCAAATGTATGTGTCTTAACCTGGTGCTGAACCTCACTCTGACTGTCACAGATGATTATATGATTTAATATAAGACCCTAATTCACAGAAAAATACTGTGCATCTCCCGTAAAGGAAGTGTATTTTTCTAAAACAGATCTTTCAGAAAACTTTTTCGCCGCCAACACATCCCTCTTCTTCCTTTTCAAGGAATTGCTGTCATAAACCTGGAATTTCCTCCCATACATAATTCTGAACATGAGCACAGGACTAGGATTTCAACCAGCATCTTGTTACAAGGCATTAGATCACGATGCTTTAAGTCTCTGTGTCAATCCTGACCTACAAACACCTATCATAAAACAGTATACCCATCTAATTTCAAAAGCAGTCTTCTGTGGGTGATACCTTAATAGATCACTGCAATTACTATACCTATGAAACTCAAACAATAATGACCATCTTTGACAGGTCAGTTACACTGTAGGGTATATCTTCTCTCTCTTGGAAAGTCCAGCTTTTGGAATCAGCGTGTTGAGGGAGATTGCTTAGCTGTATTCATACAGTATCTGGAGTACATACTGAAAACTTCCGCCATCACTCCACAAGGTGTGGAGTGATCACCTCTTGCAAAACACTGAAGCAGCATCCATCTTTCACTTTTCTAACAGTCAAAATGCACAAAGCTAAGGTGACAATTACTGTCCTTGTTTGGGTGTCCTTATAGGCTGTATATTCTTGTTTCCCCTCTCTTTAAGGGGCTTCATCTTTTCATCACAGTGGTGTCCTTTTTTCTCTATCCTGAAGGATCCCACCCACCCAGACTCTTGTAAAACATACCTTCAGGTCAGACACATCTCTGTAGCACTGCTCAGAACGGGTGTGATCAGACAGCTGCACATTCCAGAAACATGGAAGCTGGTAGACAAGGAAGGGGTTTTGTTTGATGACTGCATTGAAGATATCCTAGTAGAGAGAAACCAAAAAACAGTTGTATATGTTGTTTCTACAGTACGGTGGTCGGCCCCTCAGAACTGACTGTCCTTCTCCCCAGCCCGGGCAGAAATGTAAGTGGTCATGTGAGCTGAACTCTGTAAACCTTGCTTCACAATTCCATATCCAAGACACGTGTTATCAACCTAAGGAGTGATAGGTAGATCTGAACTAGAGGAACGGGTTCTATCTGGACTCCAGCAAAGTTTTCAAAACATGTACCGTGTACAGCAGGCAAGAGACATGGCTCCCGTTCTAGTCACTAGGGAGCGTAATACACAGTAAATGTCAAACTGCCTGCTGTTAGTGAGTACTGTATCACATAAAAGGGATGAAAGTGATCCTGGAAGTGGCACTGATTCAAGATGAATTATTATGTGGGATTTTAGCTAACATTTTATTGTTGCAACAACTATTCTAGGTATTTGATTGAAAAGGCATGTAGGACAGACATGCAGGATAGCCTGTACCAAAAGGACCACTTTATGCAGCTATCCAGCTGGAGAAAAAAAAGACATAATGACAATCTTGTAGTTAAGAATTAGGTTAGGATGAAAACAACCTTGGTCCATTCCGTAAAATGCAGCCCCAAACATGTATTAGCTGTACAGGTATTAGTGATTCACGACCTGACTGAAAACACACTGAAGTCACAGGAATCATTTGCATGAACTTCAGTAGCTTTTGATCAACCTCCAGGGATACTGTAAACATACATACACCTCTGTGTGTATAGGAAGCACCATGCCTACTTAGGAGTGACTGATCATGCACCAGATGTAGCTCAGAAGCAGTAGAAATATCTAAATATGATGCTGTATTGAGTTAATACACTCAAGCTGCTGAGCAGGACTCGTTGGTTCAGGTCCAGTACTACATTAATAGGACTTCTGGATTTAATATGGAGAGTTGGCAGGAATCACAAAGAGAGTAAATATGCATTTCTGTGTATAGGCGCACTATTTCTTCTCTGAGCCTCAGCTTCTCATTTATGGCAGGGTGACAGCAGCACTTTTTCCTTCACAGGGGTGTTATGGCCAGGAGTACATTAAAGACCTATGGGACTCATCTGCCAGAAACAGTAAAGAAATATCTAGAGACTTTCAGAACTACAATCTGCTTAGACAAAACCAGTAGGAAAAGACATACTATGTCTGGACTTCTAATGTCTGGAGGGTTTTACGTCAAAGAAAGAAGAAAGGAAAATTAAAGCTTGAAAACCCCAGTTGTCCATCTTATGAATCATCGGTGCACAGGAGGTAAAAATGTCACTGTAGTATGAGAAACCTTATGAGTAAATCTCTATTCTTCTCCTCCGCATTTTTCCCCGGAACAATCATTCAACAAACGGTGACTGCAGGCACAATATTTTTCTCTTCCCATACGTCATCTCTTGTCCCCTTTACACCTTCAACAACATGGAGTAGCCATGGTCACGCCACCACTCTGCAATGCCCCACTCACCTGGTCAGCCAGCGAAGTGGACAGCATGCTCATTAACTCCCTCTCGGCTGTGAGTCTCCACATCTGCTCCCATTTCATCTTCCGTAACTTATCCAGAAGGAGCAAGATAACCCCTGAAGGAAAACACAGTGCAGAGAAGAAGAGATGATACCATGATACCATACTCTAGTCAAAGCCCTTCCCATCTATGTGCTCCTCATGGCAGCTGAAACAAGGACAAGAGCAGGGATCTGTGCAGACTACAGGCTACTCTATGCTAACACAGGGCTAAAAAAATTCTTCATGTTTCAATACATAACTAAGGAAGAGTTTTCCTGAATCCTTGAAGCAGCAGAGAAATGGTATACAGAGAAATGCTAGGTTACACAGACTCCTATAAGAAGAACAAAGTAGCCAGAGTAATGAAATGTGAGAGGAGTGAGAGAAGGATGTCATATTTCTGTCAGTCTTCTTAACTGCTAAAGCCTGATTTCATTATGACGTAATTAGCATTGGGACTACTCCTGACAAAATGAACCTGTATAGGTGATTCACATGATGGACATTAACTTCATGCTAGCTTTATCATTCTAAAGGGAATTGGACAGCATTGTACAAGAAAAAAAAGAATGAACACCCCTTCAGTGAGAATTGATACTCCCCACTTGATCTGAGAAGCTACAGGCTCGAAGAGGGTATTCTGTGAAATCACTACCTGCCAGGGAGTAGGTAGAGAAAATTCTAATTTATCTAGTATGAGCTCATTTCTGCCATCTTCACAATGACCAGAGATCTGCAAAATCCCTCTGTTTAAATGAGTTCCTACCTGGCCTAAAACCAAGCTTGTGCTCAGGCAAAGAGAAATCTGTCACTCATATACGACATTTTACTCGATGTATGTGGGGTGAAATCTGGCCCTTATCATGGTAAACAATGTCCACTACAAGCTAGCCTTTGAAAGTTCTTGTCGTTAAGGCAGCAAGGATCCACAGATTGCAAAGTTACACCTGAAAGGGAAAAACTGATAGCTCAACATGCATTTGAGCTAGCTCAGTTGTTTTTTGTTTGGACAGAATCCCTTGTGTGGAAAAAAGGAAAATAGCAGAAGCAGTGAAGCTGGACTGAAGCATCAGCAAAACATTTCCTACACAGCCTCAGAAAATCTTACTTGAAAAATTAATTTGGAAAGACTTTGATAAGAGCACTGTCATGGGGAATGAGCTGACGGACCACGAAGAAAGAGTTCAGCGGCCTACAAGGTTGACAGGAAGTACCTAGTAGGAGCAATGATAGGTCCTGTGTTGTTCCACATCTTCATTAGTGGAAGGGAGGAGTGAACAGAATAGCAATGACATCTGCAAGTGATGTGAAACCAGAGGTCTTCCGAAAAAAAAAAAAAAATCAGAAGAATAAGAAATGCCCAAAAGCAGGCACTAGGAAAAGCTGCCCGAGGGAATCTAAGATGATAAAACTAAAAGTGATGAGAATGAGACTAGAAATGTAGTCTGAATATTTAGGAAAAAAATCTCATAAATCCTTTGTGGTGGAATAACCTAAAAATGGCAGATAAAATGCATTACTTCACTTCCAGTCCTTAAAAACTAGACTACACAAAGATTAGCAAATACACACGGAATGATCCTGCACCAGAACAAAGGAGGTTTCGGTTCATTTCTGTCTTCAGTTGCTATGGCATGGCAAACTCTTTCAAAGTGAAAATGGCACTACCATGAACAAAACCAAAATCTCTTCTGGCAGTGAAATTTGTGGTCTATTTTAGTTCTTTTTCTTATTGAGTCCATCTGGTTCCCAAAGATGCTGGAACCTGTACTGGAGGGATCCCCTTTCAGCTTCAGTCAACCTTTCTACTTCCAGCTGTTGGATTGGAAAGGGGCATATTGTCACAACATGCTGTAATGCATTCCTGCCAGTGTGTTTGTCGTCTCTCCAGCACAACTGAAGCCTATTTGGAGCATGCAGTGTGCATGCATTAGCTTCTAGGAGAGCCATTGTACATTGTCTGAAATTCCAGATCAGTATGAAGCAGATTCCTTGCACTGCAGCAATAAACTAAGTGGGATAAGCTCCTCTCTGGCAGTGAATTTTTTCCAGTTGGCAAAAAAACTGCCAGCTTTGTTTCAACAGTGAAACATAACAAAGGAAATTCTTTATTAAGGAAAATAAAGAATAATTGTAAGATTCAGTTAACTATAGTGTAATAGTTCTTGTATTTTATGAACAATAAAACTCATTTGTTAAGTTTTTTTTCTTCTTTCAGCCTCCAATCTGGGGAGCAAAAGGGAAAATGTTTTAATATGTGCAGTATTCTCCAATTTTTTTTGTCTTCCACTCTTATTCTAGCAGCAGATTATGGTGTTGCAGCTAAAGAGATTATGCTGTCCTGAGGGGCTATCACAGTAGCAGCTGAGAGAAAAAGAGGCAGATGGGGTGGAAAACTGGAATATATGTAAAAGAGGATGTATTAAATCACGATGCAAATGTGGCTATTGAATATATACACAAGCTTTAAATGGTCCATTGTCCAGACTAATTTGGATGTCATTTCTACTTTAATTCATCTATAAGTCTAGCTTGAACACCTTTTGTGCAGTTTCTGTTCTGGGCTTCTCGCACTACGGAACTCTAATTTACTGCTGCTGTAAAACTAAATCCAGGTGAATATTTGTAGCACGTTTAAATATTTACTTATTAGTATTAGTGGGAATAAGAGACTTTTATGAAGAGGAAATTTAATACTGTTCACCCAAATTAATAAGTGCAACAGAAAGGAAAAAACAAGTGCTCTGGAAACTTTTGAATTGTTCATGCAGAGGGAAAAGTACCTTTTCTTCAGAACAGAGCACACCAGGTTTACTTCTATATTGTTCCGTTACCAAAAGCAAATGTAGCAAATGAACTAACTCCAATCTGTGCAATTAGTGTGCAGGCAAAGTGCATGAAACATGGAAAGGGAAATATTTGCCTCAGGAGTCCCTACCCTAAGAGTCAAATTGACTGAAATCTCAGAATAAATTCAAGTTGACATGCTGCTGAACATAAGGGGAAAAGGGACTTACTCTCAGCTGCTGGGCTGGGGGGAAGAGACAGGAGAAAAAAAAAAATCAAAGGAATATTTTATGAACATCTGGCCCCAGGCAGAGGGACTTCTCATCTTTTGATGAGTGCAGCATTCTCCTGCCCTAACCTACCTGAGAAAAACAAAGGAAAAGCTTGGCAGCAAATACGCTGAAAGAGAAAAGTGGCAAACCAAATGTCTCGTGAATGTGAAACAAACTATGATTGGTGACACAACACACCCTTTTTCTGATCAAGAGGAAATACTTCAGGCATACACAGAGGTGCAAATGACTCAAAGAGCTCTTGAAAAAACATGCTTTAACACTAAACACGTGGAAGACATCTACACGTTCAATTTTTACTTGAATGGCATTTTCTCCCCCATCTTGATGAGATTTTGTTTGAACTACCAAAATGTGACAGATTCTGAATTGCTAGAACAAACAAAAAATGAAATTTCTCCGAGAAGGCAATTTCAGGACACACAATAGGAAAAAAAACCCAAACAACCTCAAAATGAAAAAGGGAATTTGGTGAATGATTTAGACACAACAGGGCAAAACTTCTGTATGAACGTCTTTGGACTGAAACATTTAATTTCTGAAATACTACAATTTTTTATTTTGCACATTTACGAAACAACTTACTCTAAAATATTTTTCTCTCCAATAGCAATGCAAATTAAAAAAAATTGTTGAAAATGAAAGGAAAAATGAATATTTTACTTTGGGCTCAACTGAAGTTTTGGTATCCTCTGATTTTTCTGTCCTTTCCTAATTCACTCTGCATCAAATTTTTTTTTTTTTTTTGCCTTTCCAGTGCTAAGACCATGCAATGTTTTCACTGGGTGCTTCTCCACCAAAAAGTCTGCTTTTTCTTTTTTTTTCTGTTTTTGTCTCTCTCTCTCTCTCTCTCTCTCTCTCTTTTTTTTTGTTAATCTGCTCCAGGACAAAATGTTTCATTTTATTTTTCCAAACAGTAAATTGAAAGTTTTCAGAAACATCAGCAATTTCCCTTGGAGTGCTCTCAAGCAGCCTCACCTCTCACTTCAGGAACACAGACTAGGTTTTTTTCCTGAAATTCACAAAGGAATTTACAGTAGAGTAAGAAGCAATAAACAACGTTTTAAGATAGAACAGAATCACTTACAGAGGTTACAGTGAAACTGGACAAGCTTTCAAATGCAATCAATTTATTAAAATGGCCATTTTAAAGTGACTGAAAAAATGTGCTGGGGAAAAAAAGATTGTAGCCACTAAGAAATCTGTAAGCACTGCCTTGCCCCTTTCTTTCAGGTGGAACAGAGTACTTTTGTGAGCTGTTTAGGCAATGCCATATTATGTGAGCAGCATTGCAGAGTTTGTCCTTGTAAAGTTTTTAACATTCATGTCAGAACCGCACCTAAATAGCGAACCATCTAGATAGCAAGTAGACAACAGTGCAATGTTGCTTTTAAAATATAAAGCATCAGTGAGTTTTAGAATTACTAGGATTTTACAACTTCTAACCAGCATATCGAAGACTGTACACCAAGCTACTAAGACTTACGCTATTTAAGAAATAATGTTAGATAGGGCTGACATTATGGAAGTTAACTACAACATGGACTAATCCAGAGATTTAAGGCAGTACAAACAACAGCAATTAGCCACGTAATACAAAATACATTTGGCACTACACAGTCCAACTTTAGGTGTTATGGAAGAGGCTCTCACTTGTGTCATTCCACAAGGAGTGCTATAATAATGCCAACTGCTTAGTAAACCAGCAAGTAGAATCACAGAATCCTATAATCATTCAGGTTAGAAAAAAGATCTCTAAGATCACTTAGTCCAACCACCAGCCCATCCCCACCATGCCCACTGACCATGTCCTCAGTGCCACATCCACTCGGCCCTGGAACACCTCCGGGGATGGTGACTGCACCACCTCCCTGGGCAGCCTGTGCCAGTGCAGCACCACTATTCCTGAGAAGAAATGTTTCCTAACATCCAGCCTGAATCTCCCCTGGCGCAACTTAAAGCCATTACCTCTTGTTCTTTTAATTACAGTTTACTGTACCTGAAATCAGTGCAAGTGGCCACAGTGTGCAGTGCTAGCAATATGACTTAAGTGTTTGCTGGATTAGGGTCCATACTACCAGTTTTGGTAAGGATGAGATTTGCAATCCACTGGGTCACTCCTCTACACCACTTATTGGTAGCCTCTACTTTCCATTCACAGTATCAAGAATAAACAGAAAAACACTAGTTTATACCTGTTAGGGATTAAAAATGAAACTGAAGCTGTAATTCCACAACAAACCACATATTTCAGCCTAAAGAGACACCATAATGGTAACTGCACACGTGTCAAAGCCTTCATTTTAAGTCTTTGTGTGGATGAAAATCACTGCATAACTACTTAAGGTAGAAATAACAATTTTTTTTAACTTGATTTCTATACGATTTATCTAACTGCTGCTCATAATTTGAGTAGCCATAATAAAACTATAGTTTATGTCTGTATCTTTTAACACAGAATGACCAAAGGACTGCCATTCTTACAACAATTTTGTGGTACCGTACTATGTAATTTAATAAGCACTTACATGCACCAGCCTAATTCTCCTAAAAAGCCTTTCACAATGAAGAACATCTAATAAAAACTTGCAGTGATACACAATGTGTTAATTGAGAATAAACAATGACTCTACATTTGAACTTTTCTCTCAGAAAACAGAACAGGGCTGAGAAGCTGTTTTGAAATGGAAAGTGGGTGTCCCTCAGGGCTTGGTGACAGAATGCAATAGCCCTTGTTTTCTCAGCACAGTATTGAAAGTGAAGCTGTGGTAAAGTGCATTTGTAAATTTAGTGCACTCGCTCTGCTGGGAGCTGGTTCTTCTTGAAGCATTATAAACATTTTGTTTATACTTCCTGATGACCACTTAATGAAATGGAACACTTTTTTTTTTTCCACCCTTTTTCCAAAGTATGCTGCTTCTCCTCAGGCAGAGTGAAGATGTAGGATATACTAGAGCATGATTCTATCCTCTTATACAGCTACTGACGATAGCTCAGAATTTCTTGGTTCTCTGAATGTTTCCTTATTGTTGAGATGCTATTCTTCCTGAGCAGTTTGATACAGATACGTAAGCTCTGTAAACTTATCTTCTCTAGGATGACTTCTATTCTCTGTAACATTCTTAAAGTCTCAAAGCTTTCTACAGAAAAAGCTCCTTGATTCAGAAATCTAAAAGGTCTACAGGAAAGGAGTCATGAACCCTAAGACTTTTAGGAAGCCTACGGAATCTCTGCTACTTAATGACCATTCTGCCAAGTAATGTCTTCCCTTCCTATCTTCCAGAGTCCTGTGAAGAGAAGTAATGATGCTACAGGCCTCTCAGAGGTCAGCAAAGAAAAATAATCTCCAGACACGGAGGAATTAGCCTTCTTTTGCACAGAGCCAATGCTGTGCGAAGTCATACATTTTCCACGCACAACTGCTGATCAGCTTTTCTAAATCTTAGAATATAGCATGGCTGGCAAAAGGACAAATACTAGCAAAATCAAAAGGGAAAGGAAGAGTTCTTCTCATCTACTCTGTCTGATTTGTGCCTTATGGAAGACAGTGATGATAGTAAAATTCCTTGGTTCCATGTGTTTTCTGAACCCCATGCAAAGAGTAGTAGATGACAACCATTTGTGATGAAGCTCCTTACATGGGCTTTAGAAAGCACAACAGTCTTCTTACAGTTTTTAAGTTTCACTACCCTTGTGAACATATGGGATGAAGAGATTATGTTATTAAGGCTGTGGAAAGCAAAAATTCCAGGGACTCCTGAAAAATTTCCAAGAGGAAAAAAAAAGCAGAACAATAACAAACACATTAAATTCAAATTTAAAAAATGATTGGGACAGTTTTTGTTCAGAAAAATTTCAGAAGTTGTAAATCTCAGTTAATACATTTTAATATCAGATAAGCAAAAGGAGAGAGGAGGCAGGTTTCAGCTTCTGTATGCTACAGCACAAGGGCAATGATCAATCTAAATGGAGCACTGGATAGCTGTCTCAAGGATGGAAGAATCTCACATCACAGACATGCAGAAGAATCACCCAACAGCTACTCAGTACGTATCTCTTTACATATCTGGGGGTTGTGATGGAGGTTCCAAAAGCTAACACTAACAGAAAGATGGTCAAGTATGCATCTTACGATAAAACACTTTGACTTGTGAGACCTAAAAAAAAAAAATACATGGGGGAAATGTGGAATTTTTTATGAAGTTTTAAAGAACTTTTCTCTCTCCAATATTAAAAATGCAGTAGGCTCTTACACCGCAGATTACCTGTGATTTCATTTACTTGGGTGTTTAGGTGACTTCAATCAAGAGGAAAAAAATCCTATTTAAATACTTATTTCAGTGATGAAGTTGGAAAGGATAATTCTTAGCTCTTACACAACAGAGACCACAGGATTTTTCATAATCAATTTGTACTTTAATTAGTACATAACTTCTAGAAAAGCATTCAGTCTTGATTTAAAATTTCCAATAATGGATAATCTGTCACAAACTATGACAACTTATTCCAGTGCATAATTATCCTGATGAAAGATACATCCTTGATTTCTAATTTGAACATGTCTTCAATCTTGCAGCCATTTGATCTTGCTGAACCTGTGGTGAATTGGCAAGCCCTCTATTAGCAAATGTAATTTTTTCCTGCAGATACTAATAAGCTATGATACAGCTATCCCTTGACTCTCTCCCAGATGAGCTCCTGGAGCCATAAGTTTTCCAAAATTTACTTTGAACTTTGTTAATTTATAAGTATCCCTCTTTGACCTGTGGGGATTAGGCCAAGACAAGTGGCTGAATCTATGTTCTAAAATACACTCAGTTCAAGAAGTGGTCCCTATCACCCAGGTCAAGAACTACGCAGTGCATGCACGCACAGTGTTTAGTCAAACTCTTTTTAGAGCATGCTGGCCACATTCACAGTACATAGCCTTATCTCTAAGGACCTAGATCCTGTTCCTTCAGCTTTCAGACACAACTTATTTTGTGTCTGCATTTCCCAGTGTCCTACATAATGTGAGAACCAAGTTACAGTTTTCTAGATTGGAGTTTTTAGCATGGAACTGTGGGTCTCTGTTACATGCATTGGTGAATGTGGCATCAGGGCATGTGGGAGTATTAGTGCGAAGTCTTCTGATGCAGTGCTGATGAGCTTGAAAGAGGAGCCAAACACAGTGCATCCATTCAACCTACCCATTCGACCTTCCAGAAATATTCCCTAGAGAGAACTAGCACCAGATTATACTCAATATTTTTTCCAGAAGGAAGCCAGGTTGATGCCTAAGAGAGACAGGGTGCCAACTAATTTCTGTACCCTGCAGATGATCAGAAAGAAAAAACTGAAGAGTGAACTAAGGAGCTAAATTATCTGGCAGTGCAGACATTCAGTATGTAAGAAGAAAAAGTCTACGTTCAATTAAAAAGAAATAATATCCTGTACTTATACTTGAAATGTTCCTGTTCATACATTCAGTGTTCACAGGAAGTATTTCGACAATTGTATTAAACCTGAAGCTTATGTTCAGCTGATTATGCATCCTGGACTGATTCTCATGTATCTTCCATTTTTTTCTGAGTGTGACTCTACATGCCATTACATCAAAACACATAAATGAGAGCGAGCATTACAATTACACGTAGGTATGTTTGAAAAATGGGATCACACAGAAAGCTTATTTCCATAAATAAAAACAGAAGAGATTTGCAAGAATTTGCCAAGCATTTTCTCTGACGAAAGCAAGAACATCTTCCAAAGCTAATCTTGGACTGTCCACCAACAAATCATCTACCTTTAAAAGAAATCTTTTCCTTGATCTTCAGCTCCTGCAAATCACCTTAAGGCTATTTAACTCAAGACTCAGGCATTTATATCAGATATGGACGTTATCCATGATGCTTATCCATGATGCTTATCCATGCTTTTTTCTTCCTCAGCAAAAAATGAGAGTTAACAAAATTGCTTCAAATTATGTGAGTTTTTCTTTTTGTTTTGTTGTTGTTGTTGTTTTGATCCTCTCAAAAGCATCCTATTTAACACCAGTTGAAATGTCAAAAATGTTACAGTGTTTCTGCTTTGGACTATGTAAAGAGGAAAAATGTACCCAGCACAACTGATAACTATCTTGGCTGGTTTCTAATATTAACAATAGTCCATAAGCCTAATTATAGGGATGGGCACAATGACTAAGAACTACTCTCAACCTTTTGTGGTCAACAGTTAACTCTATTCTCGGTCAGGTGTTCTGAGCAAGAGGTAGAAATGTGGCTTTTGGTCTGAACAGCCTCTTAGCTATTTATTCAGTTAGATGACAATGAATTTGGGATTTTGCATTCAAAAGCAATCATTTTTTTTTCTCTTAATGGATATTTTATTGACTGGATTAGATTCGGGATGAATAAAATGTCCTAAGAACTGGATTAGGGGAAGGAAAGCAGCAGCACAGAATGAACATGCTGCTAAGATTAACCAGAGCTTTTTTTTAAAAAAAAAAAAAAAAAAAGAGGAAACACAATGTACTTTAATGCAATCATTTCACCTAAAGGTCAGCTGCAGCTCGTTGTTCTTCCACTATCACTTCAATTCTAACAGAGGAGAGACAGGATTAGGTTCACAACAGAGATACAGCAATGCATTAGTTTAAAGAGAAAATGTATGTAGAGCTTTTTAACATGCTCATAGCCAAAATGGTGAAGTACAGTTCGGATAGGCGGACTGTGAGCTGAGTAGAAATTAATTGGGACTCCAAGCCTAAAGGGTTTGTGTTCACCAATAAAACATTCAGGTGATGGACAGTTACAAGTAGTATTCCACAAGAGTTGATACTGGAGCTGATACTGTTTAACAACTTGATTAGTGAGCTGGAAATGAGACTGAATGCATCTGCAGCAAATTCACACATGGAGGTGGTGGTCAATACCTTGGAAACAGGGCTGATATTCAGAGGGACCTTGACAGGCAGTACGTAAAGGCTAAGCTCCATTTCATAAAGTTCAACAAAAAGTCCTGTACAGGATTCTTCCTGAATAGATAGCATGGGCTGGGGGGGCTAAGAGGACAGAAGCTTTGCAGAAGTCCCAGGAATCCTGGTGGATAGCAAGTTGAACAAGACCTTGTGGGAAAGGCAGCCAACCACATCCTGGGCTGTTTTAGCAAAAATGTAGAGACCTGGTCAATGGAAGTGATTGCCACTCTTTATTCAGCACTTGTAAGACCACATCTGAAGTACCGTTTTGGACTTTGCAATCAAATAAAGACACTGACATCCCGGAGCAAGTCTGGAAGAGAACAACTAAAATGGTCAGGAGTGTGGAACACATAATGTATGAGGAGAGGCTGGGATAACTGGGTTTGTTCAACCTGGAGAAGAGATGGCTAAGGGGAGATTTTATTGCTTTCTACAAACTATTTAATGGAACCAAACTCTTCTAAGAGAAGCACAGCAATGGAGTGCGAGGCAACTTATACAAACTGCAACAAGGGAATTACTGCTGATGCATTAAGAAAAAAGCGTTCATTTTTGATTTTTCTCACCACGAGGGTAGTCAAATACAGGAACAGGCTGCCTTGAGGGGTTGTGGAGTTTCCATCCTTAAGAATACTAAAAATTCAATCTGAAAAGGTCCTGAGCAACATGAGTTAGCTTTCAGTGGGAGAAAGACCAGAAGACTTCTAGAGATCCTGTCTGATCCAAGTTGCCCGTGATTCTACAGTCCTATTTGGGAAAGCTTCTCTTTTCATCACCTCTGCCAAAGCCTTGAGAACAATCTGTTTGCATAGCGTATTGCAGACTTCCTGTCCTCCCCTAAACCTGCCTTAACAAAGACAGGTGGAACAGGGATGGTTGAGGACCTACAGCAAGAAAAATTAAAGCCAAAAAGTGTCTGAACATAGAGACAGAAAAAGGACAAGGATGGAAAGAAACAAATGAGCTGCTGCTTCTGAGATCTTAGTGTCTTGGAACATCTCCAACTCAAGCAGTATAAAGTCCCTTAATTTCCACATACTGAAGATTTTTTTAAAAAGTAGTGGTTTGTCCTGAAGCTAGCTTGTTTAATCACTACAATGGTTAAAGCATAGTAATTTCTGTAGCCTGTATCAGCTAAGAGAGTGATCTGACTACAACTACATTCAACTGTTTTTTGTTGGCACTCTATACATGGATGTAGAAAGATATCTTAGTTACTCTGTGACTTTCTGTGACAAGCACTACACTACCCATTAAGAATCCAAAGATGGAGTCCAACTGTAATGCCTCTTTGGCTAAAAACTCTGTTTTTGTATCTACAGAAAAGAACAGTCTTTACACAATTTTATGAGCACAATGAGAAAGTGAAGTTGCACTTCAGAAAAAAAGTACTGGTTTTACTAACACTATGCATCTGTCTGGGGTTCTCCCACTATATAATAGAAGACTTTGTTCTTAGTTTAGGCTCCTCTACTAAGCTTTTATGTGCAAATGTTACATTTAAATTTAATCTGCTAATGATGGTCCCTCTACAATGAAGGGACGGCATTTCAAAGTGCTGGACAACATAATTGCTCATCAAGCTATGTATGTTCACATAAAGAATCGTCCCTATCAAGCTAAGAGTACCATACTTCAAAATTATTATTTAAATGATTAGTTTGTGATAATACATATATATGATATATTTATTTACATTACATGGAAATACAAATTATGAATTCAGGTCAGACAAGTAAAAAGCCCCAAACTTAGATCATTTAATCAACTAAAAGGATATACATTTTATTTATTTCAGCATAATGGAAACCAGAATCTGGTATAGACTGAATGCTGTTGTTTCTTTATCATAGGTTTCTTAGGAGACGAAAATTGTCACTGTTTCAAACAAAAGTGTTTTTTAAAAAAGGCCTGATAGATTCAATTGCCAAGAAGCGGAGGATGTATCTCAGAGAATGTAATGAACAGAAGACTAATTCAATCACAGCAACGCCATTACTACGTGGATAGGCCTCTCAAACAAGAGGCACCATTTTCAAAATCAAATACATATTGACCCACATTTCAGAAATGTCAAGCGTGCTGTAAACAAGTTCTCAGTACATCACATGCTTTAGGAACTGTTAGAAAGACTGAAAAGGAAGCTATTCTTTGAAGGTAGTCAGCTTTTAGATAGCTTATTTTTAAGTGTAAGCTACAGACTACAGACAACAACAATCAGGATGTGGTCTTGAAAATCTGGGTTATCATTTTAGATTCCCACCACTGACAGAAACAGACGGGATTTCCTCTTGCACCTAGCAGCAAAAATATGTTGTCCCTTCCTAAACTACTACCTGTAAAATGTGTTTGATACTTGTATATAAAATGCACTTTGTGCACTATAAAGCATATGCATACAAGCATGCTTTGTACTGGTAGCAACACTTGCTGAATGAACTCACAGTATCTTAAAGAAGGAAAAATCTAATAAAAAAAATGATACAGCATGAATCTGAGTGGGTGCTGAGAGTGTTACTTTTTTGCCTTGACACTGCTGCTGGAATTACTTTTTCATTTTTTTCTTTCTTTCTATTTTTTTAAACATTAAAATGTACTTCGCGTCTGTTTTTAAAGGCTTCTGCATTTAGAATCAAATCTAATTATATCAGTTCCTGAATTACTGGTATAAGGCATGGTAATGGGAAGTAGGAATAATGTAATGGTTTTAGAAACAGCACAGCTAAACTAAGTCAGATCCTGATGGCAAGCACTTAAAATTTCAATAACCCATGAGTTCTCTTGACTTGTTCATTCACTAAGACAATTTGGAAAAATCTCATCTCTTAAACAACCACTACATTCCCGTCTGCACCACATGGAGAAAAGGACTCATTTTAGTCAGAATTTATGGAACATAATTGGCAAATCACTGCCATATTCAAGTGATTCTCACAGAATTCTGACATTTTGGTAACACATCTAGCCTGAATTAGGCAACAATAACTATGTAAAGCATTAACAGTGAAAGTTCTTGGAAAAAAAAAACAATCTTTAATTAATCAAAAGTGCTCAGCGATTTCTAGAATCAGATCCATTATTACATTGCCATGAGCAGAAGGGTACCCAGGTGAAAGCAGTTACTGTGTTTCCAGCCCAGGTTCACAGACTGCCATGACCCCCCTCACACCTGCTTTGCATTGCTTTACTGGTTGTTTGCTTTCTGCACTGAAGATGCACAGTATCATCAAGAAGCAGTGTAAGATGTGATCTCATCTAATCTCATATAAACAATCTGCCCTACACTTGCCTTTATTTTTCGTAGTTGCTAAATATTATGCAAAAATGACATAACATATGCTTCCCACTTCCAATTCATCCTTCATAGGTCCTTTCTTCAGGCTAACAATTAAGGAAAGATTCATTCTAGCTTTCTTCCAGACATTACAAACATGGAAGCAATAATGCACGATGCACACGTAGGCAGGTAATTGTTAGGTGCTAGCCGTTGCCTTCTGTTCTCAATCCACAAATCTGGTAAAGTGACATCCCTCAGCGTGGGAGCTCAAGCTGTAAGACTCCTCCTTAGAGCACCTCATAGTTCCACCAAGGCAGAATATTTAGACAAGCCTCAAATCCTCAGGATGGGCTTCTGTGACTCAGAAGTCTCAAATCCCTTGGGATGAAGTTTCTGCAGAAACTCCCTGGCACCCTGATTTCAGAATTGGGCTGTCTCAGGATAAAGCGGCTCACGTTCCTAGGTAGTGATGTCCCTAATCAGTTCATGATTCAGAGCAAGATGAGACTTTCTGACTCTGAGACAGAAAACAAGAGGAAACTTTAGATCTGAAATCTGCAGAACAAGCAGCAGTGCTAAATTTCCAGTGATAACTGAAGCAATAACACCGAAAACAGATTGAGCCTGAGGCTCTTTACCTTTTCTGACAATCTCCTCCGGCAGCCCTGTCCCAGACTTATAGGTGCTTGTCCTTTCCTCAGTTTACTGCTGTTCATCCTGTCCTGTTTTGGCCCTAATTTTCATTGTGTCTATTTCAATAAGAACTTCACAAACCCACAGATGAAAGGGTCATTCTGAGAAATGGTTCTCATGCTGTGGCATGATAGAAAAAGAATTCTGAGCTATCTCAATAATAGTGGACGTTTTTGTCAAGAGACTAAATTCTCACAGGTCTTGAAAACTTCCCTGAATACACTGCCTTGTACAATTTAGTCTGATCCACTCTTTCCATCTGAGAGGCTCAGGGTGTGATTCTGAGCTGCTGTAAATCGGCCCCGCTGCAGAGAGGCAGGGAAGCCAGGGGTGATGTATGCCAGCTGGGGAAGTGGCTTGAAATCATGACAACGGAGTTGCAAGAAACTGCTATTAAAAGCTATACCTCCCCCATGATGGAAAGTATAATGCAGACAAAGCACTAAAAGCTTTTATGTTGAGAATTTCTTTGACAAGGTATTTTTCTGAGGACTAAGATGACTGCTACTCCAGAAATGAACATCAAGCCATACAGAGCAATTCTGGAGCTGTCAGTTTAACATCTGTAAAGAGAAAAATCCTCTGGCAGCTCAGGCAATACTATTGGAAGCACAGTACAGTCAGCAAAAGACAATACAGATTACACGGAGAGAAGAGTTTGATTTAACTAATGTATGAATAGTCTTGATGCAAGAGTTAATTTCAGTGGAGTCAACAAAATAGAGTGAACATCATATAAAAATTATTTGATTATGTAGCTTACGGAGTTTCAATCAGTGAAGTACAGAAAAAAACTCAGTATTTTGTGGTACAGAAGGACAAGTATTTAAAGGGTCTGGAGCACAGACCTTATGGGGAGCGGCTGATGGAACTGGGATTGTTCAGTCTGGCTCAGGAGAGACTTTATTGCTCTCTACAATGACCTGAAATGAGATTGTAGTTAGGTGGGGGTTGGCCTCTTCTGCCAGGTAACAACTGGCAGATGAGGATGAGAGGTTATGGCCTCAAGTTGTGCCAGGGGAGGTTCAGGCTGGATGTTAGGAAACATTTCTTCTCTGAAAGAGCAGTGCTGCACTGGCACAGGCTGCCCAGGGAGGTGGTGCAGTCACCATCCCTGGAGGTGTTTCAGAACCATGTGGATGTGGCACTGAGGACATGGTCAGTGGGCATGGTGGGGATGGGCTGGCAGTTGGACTAGGCCATCTTAGTCCTTTCCAACCTTAATGATTCTATGAGTTTATGATTCTAAAATGGCTCAAGGAAGAGAATGCTATTTCAGATAAAGGATGGGTCTAAATAAGAACATTTTAAACACAAATTTAGTTGTCTCTGAATTGACTTTTGAGTTTGGTCTGTTTTTTCTAAGATAGCACCATCACAGACTAAAGTAAATGTGCAAATGTGAAAGAATGATAAAAATCAACCAACCAAAAATCTTTCCTTGAAAATCTGCGTTGGGTGTCTGGAGATCTGGCCTGGGAACAGAAGAACAGGAGAATGCACATGCTTACTGGGTTTAAATAGCAGGTGGAGAAGGAACAAAAACACCTTTAGCTTTAATGTACCTGCCTTCTGGGACTCCCAGACTGTATATTGTCCAGAGTGGCTTCAGCATAGAAAAGTAGAAGTGAGTGATAAACTGTTTGCTTTAGGAATAGGGAGGAAGCAGTGGAAGAATTCTGACTAGGAGAGATGCTCGGGCATCAAATGTGTCAGGGTTGGGTCTAGCTGAGAAGGTTCACATCAAAATTTCTTTCCCTTTGGACTGTAATAAACATTCTCACAAGAGCAAACTCTGTCTGATGGCTTCTCTCTCATCCATCTCTACTTAGCTCATTAAATACTCAAGGTTTTGGGGGGCCCTTTCACTGTTCACAAGCGTGACTCTGCAAACCTGAATCTCTAAGTCACCTCCATTTTAGCCCACTGTCTTTTCTGAGTATTTTGTTTAGAGTTATTGACTCTCTTTACTCACCCCCGCTTTAGTTTTCTGAATACTCCTTGGCCACAGCATTGTCTTCACTGTCAATTATTTTAATTTGCTGAACACATCAAACAAGCTCTAGTTTCTTGTCCTTCTACCCTGAGAGATTCATACCTCTAATCTCTGCTAGATTACTGAGGCAAAAAATGAATTCAATTAAAAAAAATTATAGTAAATGATGCTGATTCTGTCAGTAACACCATTTGCTACCTCTCATAAATTGCACTGTTTCCCTCAGTGACCTCTTGTTCCATGTACTTGAAAAAATGTCATTCCACTTATTACAATCACCTGTCAATTATATATAACTACACGTGAATTGTCTGGAGAACAAAACCGCGAGCAGACTAAAATCAGGTGCAGGATTATGTATGGCCTGGTAGCTCTGTATTCACACACGCTGCAAATTAACACACACACTATATGAGAAAGACTACAGACATTCAATTATTTTTGCTTCTAGAGGAAGAATTTTGTGATACATTGACATTTGGTAAAGCATTTAGATCAGTAAGTTAATAGAACCTAAAGCTTTACAGAATTTATATTTGAATAATTGCATTTTAGATAATACATAGAGTACATTTCTGGCTCAGCCTAGTGGTATATGGATATGTCACATTTCTCTTGGACAGAATTAAAATGGCAGAAAGGAAAGAGTAAAAATGCAGCAGGAAGAAAGGAGCTGTAAGAGGTGGTCATCTCTCAGCAGAGCAAAAGAT